>NW_027356691.1:0-4715 GCF_012295235.1 Primulina huaijiensis | reverse complement strand
TGTGTGTTTCTCCCAAAAGTACATACAGATTTGCATCAACCTTTTTTGCCTTCATAACCACAAGCGCGCCTTTCACAATTTTATGATCCCGTTCTCGATCCGAGTTTTGCACCCGATGTCATCCAATTGCCCCAAGGACAAAAGATTTTTCGTCAGTCCCTTCACATGTCGTACCGCCTGTATGGTGCGAATGGTGCCCTCAAACATTTTAATTTTGATAGTACCGACCCCAGCGGTTTCCAAGGCATGATCATTTCCCATAAATACAGATCCTCCTGAGACTAGTTCATAATGATTAAACCATTCTCTCCGAGACATCATGTGCCACGTTGCTCCTGAATCCATAATCCATGTGTCACAAAATTTGTGTCTGCCTTCTACAACTGTTGTTGCTTCGCTGAATAATATTTCACCACTGCATGAAGTACTGGCCACATTTCCTTAAGAACTCTTGTCGATACTCTTACAATCTTTCTTGAAGTGCCCTTTACCGCCACATTTAAAGCAGTAAATATTTTTCTTCTTACTTCTCGACTTTGATCTCCCTCGTCTTTGGCTCCCACTGGAGTCACGGTCCATAAATCTTCCTCTTATCATCGGTAAAGCCTCTGCCTGCTTCGATGTTACCAACCTATCTTCCTTATTCTTGCGCCGGCTTTCTTCACCGAGAACCACAGTTAAGACATCGTCGAATCTTAGAAAGCCCATAAGAATATTGTTGGTAATGTTGATGATAAATTGATCATATGAATCTGGTAGACTTTGAAGTAGAAGCTCCGCACGTTCATTTTTCCCTATTTTATGCCCCATGGAAGTGAGTTGGGCAAATAGAGTATTCAGTGTGTTGATATGGTCGGTCATCGATGAAGATTCCGCCATCCGAAGAGTATAAAGCCTTCTCTTTAGGAAAATCATGTTGTGTAGGGACTTGACCTCGTACATCTTTGTCAGAGTATCCCAGATAACTTTGGCTGTTTTATCTCTGAGATACTTGACAAAAATTCGTCTGCTATAGCCAAGTGTAGATTGGCAACAGCGTTTTCATTCATCTCATTCCACTTTCCATCATCTGTAATCTCCACCGGTCTATCTCCAAGAGCCGCCAAGCAATTCTCCTTTCTTAAAACTGCTTGTATCTTTATTTTCCACAGCATAAAATTGCTTCCGTTGAACTTTGCTATCTCGTACCTTCCTGCCATTATGTCTACAACAATTTTAGTAGACTGGACAAAATAATCCCGCCTTAATAAAAAAATCTCAAAAAATCTTTTTTGATGTGGAAGATCAGTCTAGGCTGCAACCACAGAGCATACTCAGAATTTTAAGAAATTTTAAACCAAGGCTCTGATACCACTTGTTGGTCCCACGTGCGGAATTTGAGATAATAAAATCCGAAAATAAAGAATAAACTGGACACCGAGATTTACGTGGAAAACCCCTAAAAATTATTAGGGTAAAAACCACGGGCAAGATGAAAAGAATTTCCACTATAATATTTTGTGGTGTACAACTCACTCACTGTGTTTCCAAAGAGAACACACACTCTCTTAATACAGGAGAACAAACACCTCACAAATATTATAGAACTAAGCACTCAAATGCTTATAAGATGAGAGAAAACTCGAAGAAGGGATGATATCAGAATGAAGGAATGAAGCTCTATTTATAGAACTTCCTGGCAGTGTGAAAACGCGTTAAAACGCGTTCCGTCTGAACGCATCCTACCGCGTATAAAACGTGTTCCTTTCTATCTGAGTCAAAAATGCCAACCTTTGTTGACTCGTCCATGTAATGCTCATATTGCCGACAGATGTTATCTTCCTTTATGAGCACTCCTCGAGCTCCGAGAAGGACACACCTCGGGCTCGGAGGCTTAAGCAAACTAAGGATAAGGAAGCTCGGCTGAGGGCAGTCGGAATTCTTTGGTATGAGGTAGTTGGGTCTTACTTTGATCTTAAGATGGGGATGAGATTATGGAGAGGTTGGGCATGCCATATGATTTCGACATGTACATGCCTGATGTAGATGACCGAGCTCACAACCTCCTAAGAATTTTCCCACTTTATACACGAAACAAATAGATATGGTTCTTAGGTTTCTCGTACGTACTCCATCTTTATCTAAAAAATGTATAAATATTATTGTGTTTTCCCGACCCAACTGGCTCCGAACTACTTTTCTACCCTCTTTCCCGAGAAGTTATTGTTAGCTACTTATCTTCTCCTTAAATTTGTAAGTATTAAAGTAATCGCCCAGGGTAGGTTCTATATCAATACCCTCACTAAATACCAATTTCTTTAGTGGAAACCCCACCTCTCATAAAGGGTGGAAGAACATGTTATTTTTCGTTGGATCTCTTGAGCCCTTGGTCTGCAAGATGGACTGGGTCGAGCTGGTGACTGTGTACGGCCATCGCCCGCCTTTGATTCCATCCTTTCTCTCTTCAATTTTCATTGGTAGGATAGCCTCGTGCCATACACCGCTGGTTAAGACAGTGTGATCAGTACACAGTCACCAGCTCTTGAGCAATCTTTTAAATTATAGTATTTCATTTAATTAATTTTTTATAATTATGATATTATATTTATTTAATTTTGTCAGCAAGTCAAAGTGACACATTTTAAATATGAATGGTCGAAAGAATTTTGAAATGAAAAGATGTGTTCAGACGAAACGCGTTTTATACGCGGTTTCACACCTCGAAATTCTATTATAAATAGATGTCTCATTCTTTCATTTCAATTCATCCCTTCTTCGATTTTTCTCTCATCTTATAGCATTTGAGTGCTTAGTTCTATAATATTTGTGAGGTGTTTTGTTCTCCTGTATTAAGAGAGTGTGTTCTCTTTGGAAACACAGTGAGTGAGTTGTATACCACAAAATATTATAGTGGAAATTATTTTCATCTTGCCCGTGGTTTTTACCCTAATAATTTTTAGGGGTTTTCCATGTAAATCTTAGTGTCCAGTTTATTCTTTATTTTCAGGTTTTATTATCTCAAATTACCGCAAGTGGGACCAACAAGTGGTATCAGAGCCTTGGTTTAAAATTTCTTAAAATTCTGAGTACGCTCTGTGGTTGCAGCCTAGACTGATCTTCCATATAAGAAAAGATTTTTTGATATTTTTTATTTAAGACGGGATTATTTTGTCTGATCTACTAAAATTGTTGTAGACATAATGGCGGGAAGGTACAAGATAGCAAAATTCAACGGAAGCAATTTTATGCTGTGGAAAATAAAGATACAAGCAGTTTTAAGAAAGGAGAATTGCTTGGCGGCTCTTGGAGATAGACCGGTGGAGATTACAGATGATGAAAAGTGGAATGAGATGAATGAAAACACTGTTGCCAATCTATACTTAGCTATAGCAGACGAATTTTTGTCAAGTATCTCTGAGATAAAAACAGCCAAAGTTATCTGGGATACTCTGACAAAGATATACGAGGTCAAGTCCCTACACAACATGACAGTAAACAACATAGATTAAAGTTTGGCACTTTTACAGCCAGGAGCAAAAGCATATTGGAACTGATTCATTCGGATGTTTGGCAAGCACCGGTTGTATCCCTAGGAGGAGCGAGATACTTTGTCTCGTTCATTGATGATTTCTCTAGGAGATGTTGGGTGTATCCAATCAAGAAGAAATCATATGTTTTCCAGATCTTCAAAGATTTCAAAGCGCGGGTTGAACTTGATTCTGAGAAGAAAATCAAGTGTCTGAGATCTGACAATGGAGGAGAATATACCAGTGACGAGTTTGATCCATATTGTCAACATGAAGGCATCAAAAGACAGTTCACAATGGCTTACACACCTCAACAAAATGGAGTGGCGGAGCGGATGAACAGAACCTTGTTAGACAGAACAAGAGCTATGTTGAGGACTGCGGGTCTAGACAAGTCATTTTGGGCGGAGGCAGTCAAAACCGCTTGTTATATTATCAATCGTTCTCCTTCAGTGGCGATTGATCTGAAGACTCCGATGGAGATGTGGACTAGGAAGCCGACAGATTATTCTCATTTGCATATATTTGGAAGTCCGGTGTACGTTCTGTACAATGAGCAAGAAAGATCGAAGTTGGATTCGAAATCCAGAAAATGTATCTTCTTGGGTTATGCTGATGGAGTAAAGGGGTTTCGCTTGTGGGATCCTACTGTCCACAAACTTGTCATCAGCAGGGATGTTATCTTCGAGGAAGATAAAGTAAAGGGAGACAAAGGCACACTGAATTCAGAAACTACTATATTTCAGGTGGAAAATAAGACGGATAAAGGTCAAATTTCTTGTGAAGCAGTACCAGAGCACGAAAAACAAGAACAAGAACATGTTGAGTCTGAAGTTTCCACTGTGAGGCAGTCAACTCGAGACAGAAGACCACCAGGTTGGCTTTCAGATTATGTCACTGAAAGTAACATTGCATATTGTCTATTATCAGATGATGGTGAGCTATCGAGTTTCCACAAAGCTACTCAAAGCTCGGATGTATCCTTGTGCATGATAGCAATGCAAGAAGAGTTGAAGGCATTAGACAGGAATAAAACTTGGAATCTTGTTACACTACCACGAGGAAGGAAAGCCATTGGAAACAGATGGGTCTATAAGATCAAGCGTGATGGCAATAACCAAGTGGAGCGGTATCGTGCTAGATTGGTTGTAAAAGGGTATGCTAAAAAAGAAGGCATTGACTTCAATGAGATATTTTCTCCTGTGGTTC
>NW_027356690.1:8834-32191 GCF_012295235.1 Primulina huaijiensis | reverse complement strand
CTCCAAACATCATTACCAATATATCTATACGCAGCAACAATCACCAACGAAGCCTGCAAGACAAAACTTTAAGAACACATCAATGTCATAAATTTATGAAAACGCAGTTTGAGTAGTCCCACAAAAAACGCCATAACTCACTCGATTTTCATCCAAAAATCTCAAATTTTATATCAAATCGAAGGCATCTAAAATTTCTACCTTTTTTGTGTTGAAAGTTTTCTCAAAATCTTGACTGAAAATTCGCAGTTTTAACCAGAACAATAAAAACGTGATTTAGATCTAAAAATTTTCCTTCAAAATCGATCCAATCAATTATCCGCTCAAACTATGAACATCACACATGAATTTTACGGATAAAATAACGCAACACATAATATGACATGATCGACGCAATAAAAGAGAGGTTATACGTGCCTTTGATGATAAACTTTACCGAAACGGCGATACCGAAGCGGGAAGGAAGCGAGGCTTGATCCAAGACGAACGTGACGCGATTTTCTTGAAGAAAAATCAACGAAAGCTCGTTGGAAAATTCAGAGAGGGGCGGCTGCACCCTAGCTTTAGGAACCCTAGGTTTGCTCTTCAAAAAAAAATGAAAGTGCAAGGGGGATGGGGTGTGTGTGTAGGCGTGAAAAAGTGTGTGTAAAAGTGTGTGTGTGTGCGTGAGTTGTGTAGTTAAATTAAGGGAATTTATTGCTTAATTAAATAATTAACAACTAATTAAAATACTAACACTCTTCAAACTTTAATAAAATCCCTCAATTTAAAATAATTCGCACAAGTGTTAAATATTTAAAAGTTCTCATCATAAAAATCACCTAATCAATATATTAGGCTCTTAAAATACTAAAACTCTATAAATTATTTAGAAAATGCACCGTCCTCAACTTAAAATAAAATACAACATTTTAAATTGCCAAAATCGTCACCGGTCTTTTTCTCGATCCCGCATAGAATAATCTCCTGAAACATGAAACTCGAAAAATATTTTAACGTGCATCACATAATCCTGAATAATTTAAAATAATGCATTTAAATAAATCATGCATGGCTAAAACTCATTTAAAATTAATTAAATGGTTTAATAATTAAATAAATGCATGGTTATACGCGTACTGAATTTGGGCTTTACAGAATGGTTCTTACAGGCACTATCATTTGATACCTAGGGAATCATGTAAGCGATGCTGCTAGGCGTTTAACATGATTGGTTGGGTACTATCAAACTTGAGTTCTGACGTTCTTATTATCAAGGAGTTGATAAGTAAGAATAGAGCAATTGGGGTATGCTCGTATAAGGACATGTTTAGTTCGAATCACATGGAGATGTGAACCCACGGCTAGTTGTATCAATGAACCATTGACGGTCACACAAGTGCTAACTTTCTAGATCCCGTTGAGAAGTAAAATTGTTCAATGTGTTGAACGGCTTATAAAAGAGTTTATAAGTGTAAATAAAATAGAAGTATGACTTCTATAAGGAGAATGTAACTTTTAATTTCAGGAAGTGTTCCTAAATTAAAAGTTAGCCAAACGAGTAATGTATTTGAAAATTGTGATTTTCATATACATTATTATGGACTAAGTTAAATTAATTCAAGTGTTGAATTAATTAAACACTAGTGGACCTAGTAGAGCCCAAATAATTAATTTAATTCAAGTGTTGGATTAATTAAACAACATTGGGCCTTGTAGAGCCCAATTAGAAATAATTATTAAACTAGTGGATTTGAGTAAAATCAAGTAAGGTTTAATTGGTCTCAAATTTGTTTGAGACAATTAAATTAAAGTCCATGGGCCTTGTAATTTTTACAAGCCCAAATAAAATGTGCATGGGGAGGTGAAGAGTTGGGAGACAACTTTTTCAATGTTCAAGGTTTGGCATGCAACTTTTTGGCTTTAACTTTTTCCACAACCAAGAAAAGTCTTCCCTTCTCTCCTCCCCCCCCCTTTGGACAAAAATTTGAAGCTAAAAATTCTCCATTTTTCTTTCTTCAATTGTTGATGAAAGCACACACTTCTCAAAGAAAAATGCTCTAATTTTTCTAGTGCAAAATTAGAGTGGATCTACCTTGTTAGTGGTGGACCTAATTTGAAGAAAGGAGTCCAAAAGAAAGGTGAAGCTTGTACATTATCATCCTTTGAAGAGCTTAGTTGTTTGACAACTAAGTTGGAGCCATCATCAATCCATTGTGATTGATAGATATATTTTCTAAAACATCCTATGAATGTCATATTGTGTTTTTGTATTTGCTACACTTGAAAAATGTGGTGGCCGAAAATTTTCCTTCAAAAATTTTTATTTTAAACTTCCGTTGCGCATTCGGGCACTGTAACCGATCCTCTTTCAAGTGGTATCCGAGCTATGGTTACGATTTTGGTGTAGCAAATACATAATATTATGTTGAGGTTGATTTCTAACCGCATGAGATAATTTTTTGCAACAAAAATCAAGGTCATGGAAGGGGAGAAAACGGACAGCATGTTGCTGCCCATTTCGGGCAGCTCGGGTTGCCCGAGGGGCTGTCCGAACAGCCCCTATGTTTAATTAAAAAAAATTTTGGCATGTTGGCCAGAATCCGGCGACAGAGCTCCGGCGACGGCGATGACGACTAGGGTTTCCAAAAGTGTTTTGGATTATCAAAGTGTCATGGGCCTTGATGTTGTTGGGCCATTAAATGGCTAACATATTTGTGAATTTTAAATGGGCCAAAATGTTTTTGGTGAAAAATTTGTTTTTGGGCCTTTAACTTTAAAATTACAAAAGTTGCAAATATTTTCTCATGAAATAAATAATTGAAGTTGGACTTTAATTATTTATAGTAAATTGTGATTCACAAGAAATTCGGTTATAAATAAATTAATTAGAAAGTAGACAAAGGTGTTTGTATACTTTGTTAATTTAGTTTATAATCATGGCAGTTAGTGATTGGATCAAGATATATAATATTGGATCAATTAATTATTGTGATAATTAATTGATGGTGTATGATATATGATATTATGCATGAAGGATGATCAAAAGCCCAAGCCCAATTTGCTAGGTGTATGCTAGGATATTTTGAATTGAATGATTGTAATAATTATCAAATTTAAAGTGGGCTTGGTTTATGGCCCGTTCCCACCCCATGAGATGTATCCCTATTTGCCATGGATATTTATTTGTAAATATTAGTATAGTGGAAGATCAATATTGGAAGATGGTGGCCTTGATGATTATGAAGATCGAAGACATGTAAATATTGGAAGCTAATGTAATAGTTGCATTTGCATCACATACATTTCCCTAGGATTTGACCTAGGCCCGTGTTTAGCTCAAACGGGCCATTAATTTTGGGGCGATTGATCATCCTTGTTTTGTTTACTGTTTATAATATATGCATGATATGTTATAAATAATGAGTATGTGTGTTATTATTATGATAATAACAAAGTTGCATGAATCCGGCAAACATACGATCTAACATGGCGAGTTTTTAAATAAAATTAATGATGAGACCTTTCAAAATTAAAAACCCTCATTTTGAATAAGATTCAAAATTAATATCAAGCCCGAAAAAAGGAATTATAAAGTTGTTTATAATTTTCATGTCTTTCATCGACAATGGGTGCATGATGAACGCTACCATTGCTCGGTGGTCAGCTCATATTATTGGGGGGGCCCTGGGTGCCGGAAAGTTGTGACATCCATTGACATGGTGATGTGAACTACGTGGAACTCCCATGATTTCGGCTCATATTATTGAGGGAACTCATGGCGACAGTCCACTAAGGTTCAAAATCGATGGGTAAGGCTTGACACGTAAAGATGAACGACGTCATATTATTGGGTCCTAATCAAACGTGAGACAAAAGTTTACGTAGAGGGTTGCATGGAGATGCAATTGGAAACTACCTTTTAGGAATTGTGATTGGCTGATATTATTCGGGATCGTAATTCGCTAATTGGACCTTACGTACCTACTGAGGAAAGGAGTTTCCCGTTTTCACTAGAGGGTAGTGAAAATGTCAAAACAGTGGGAGCGAAAATTTATAAAGTAAAAGTCCATACTTTATATCTTACTAAATATTTTAAAATAGTCATTAACATTTATCTATTTTACTTTTCAGTACAATTTTTGACAATGTCTTCGATTCGCAACCCGCTATCTACAATACTCGACAAACACGTAGTAACCGGACCTAATTATCTCACTTGGCTAAGAAACCTAAAAATCGTCTTAAACTCGGAAAGGATTGCATATACACTGACTGAGTCGCCCCCTGTTGAGGCTCCGACTAGCTGCACTCCTGAGGAATTGCAGACCTACAAGGATTGGTGTGACCATGACTTGAAGGCCAAGTGTTATATGCGGGCTTCTATGAATGATGAGCTGCAGAGGCGTTTTGAGGATGCAAAGAGTGCTGCTGACATTCATTTGCACCTCAAGGAGCTCTTTGGTGAGCAAACTCGGCCTCTTAGGCATGTTACCGTCAAGGAGCTAATCACTTTGCGCATGCGAGAGGGGGCCTCGGTCCATGAGCATGGCCTAAAGATGATTGGGCTCGTGGTTAAGCTCGTTGGCATGGATCTGATTTTTCCTTCGGAGTTGACCACCGACGTGTTGCTGTTGTCATTGCCTAACTCATTTGATCTTTTTGTGGTGAACTTCAACATGAACAAGATGGAGCCTACCCTTGAGGAGTTGGTGAACATGCTTGTGACCTTTGAGTCCACCGTCAAGAAAGAGAAGCCGATTCTTTATGTGGGCTCTTCATCTGGTACGAAGACCGGTCCACCTAGGAAGGGAAAGAAGCGTTCTTTCCAACGTCCCAAGAAGAACGTGCCTTTGAAGAGGCAGACTTCGAGTCCCGCTGTGGCAGCCACTCCAGTCAAGGCTGACAAGACCGTTGATATTTTTCATCACTGCAAGAAGCCTGGACATTGGAGACGTAACTGCAGGGAATATCTTGCCCATAAGAGTTCTTGAAATGGTATGTTCTATATTGAAGTAAACGTTTCAATTAACTCTACTTCTTGGGTATTGGATACCGGCTGTGGCTCACATCTCTGTAATAATTTGCAGGTGATGGGAAGAAGTAGGAGGCTCAGAGAAGGTGAGACCTTCTTGAGGATGGGCAATGGAGCAAGGGTTGCTGCCAAAGCCATAGGAGATGTTTTCTTGTAATTGAACAATGATTTTAAGTTGATTTTGAGAGATGTTTTGTTTGTACTTGACTTGGTTAAAAACATTGTTTCCATTTCTAACATTTACAAGAATGAATGTTTAATTGGTACTGGAGAACTTGAAAACGATCTCTATAACTTAAAATTGAAAGATATTTCACTAAACAATGTTCAAGCAATAACAACAACAAACAAGCGAAAACAAGATACTTTAAATTCGGCACAATTATGGAATGCTCGATTAGGACATATTTCCCTAAGAAGGATGAACAAGCTAGTGGGAGTGGGCATGTTTGATATGTCTGATATTAATGCTCTCACGACTTGTGAATCTTGTCTGAAAGGAAAGATGACTAAAATTCCCTTTAAGGGCCATGTGGAGCAAGCCAAAGGGTTATTGGATTTGATCCATACCGATGTGTGCGGTCCGCTTAGCATCACCACTAAGCATGGACATGCCTACTTCATCACCTTTACCGATGACTTTTCGAGGTATGGGTATGTGTATTTGATGAAATACAAGTCTGAAGCCTTTGAAAGGTTAAAATAATTCAGAAGTGAAATAGATAAACAATTGGGACGAAGCATCAAGGCACTTCGATCAGATCGAGGTGGTGAGTACTTGAGTGCCGAGTTCCAAGAGTATCTTAGGGAGAATGGGATTCTCTCGCAGTGGACTCTGCCCTCTACACCACAATTGAATGGTGTTTCGGAGCGTCGTAATCGGACTTTGATGGACATGGTTCGGTCTATGATGGGGTTCACGGAGTTGCCGCCATCCTTTTGGGGATATGCGCTTGAGACAGCGGCACTGTTGTTGAACAATGTCCATTCAAAGGCAGTTGATAAGACTCCATATGAGATATGGATGGGTAAACCTCCCAAATATTCTTATCTTAGAATATGGGGATGCCCTGCTTATGTGAAGCAGGTAGTGGGAGATAAATTGGATAGTCGATCCATTTTATGTTACTTTGTGGGATATCCAAGGAATTCAGTTGGATATTATTTCTATCATCCCCAAGAAACAAAGGTGTTTGTTTCTAGGAATGCAACCTTTTTGGAAAAGGAATTTCTATTGGATAGAAAAGGGGAGATGATAGAACTCGAAGAGGTTCGAGAGACACCCACAATTGTAGAACCCACACCCGAAGAGCCAAGAGAGGAGATACAAGCTCCTAGAAGATCCGAGAGAGTCTCGAGACCACCTATGAGGTATGGTCTGCTTCTTGAAGAGGGCCATGATGAGCCTATCCATGGATGTGATCCAAGGACCTTCAAGGAAGCGTTATCTGATGCCGATTCATCCAAGTGGCTTGAAGCAATGGAATCTGAGATGAATTCCATGCATTCGAACCAAGTGTGGGATCTTATGGATCCACCTGAGGGAACGGTTCCCATAGGGACTTGGGGCGGATGGGAAGGTATTGACCTTCAAGGAGCGATTGGTGGCAAAAGGATATACTCAAAGACAAGGAGTTGACTTTGAGGAAACCTTTTCTCCAATTGCAATGTTCAAGTCTATAAGGATATTGCTAGCCATGGCTGCATGGTATGACCATGAGATATGGCAGATGGATGTCAAGACAGTCTTTCTTAATAGGGATTTTAAGAAAGTGATTTACATGTCTCAACCTGAAAGGTTTACATCTATCGGAAGTGAGCATATGGTATGCAAACTTCAGAGATCTATTTATGGTCTAAAGCAGGCATCTAGGAGTTGGAACCTCATATTCGATAATACAATCAAAGAGTTTGGTTTTACTAAGAATCCTGAGGAACCCTGTGTGTATAAGAAGGTCAGTGGGAGTGTGGTGACATTCCTTGTGCTTTATGTTGATGACATTCTACTCATTGGGAATGATGTAGGAATGTTGCAATCAACTAAGATATGGTTAGCGAGTAAGTTCTCGATGCAGGACTTGGGTGAAGCATCTTTTGTATTGGGAATACAGATCTATAGAGATAGTTCAAGAAGATTGCTTGGTATCACCCAGTCCACATACATGATACCATCGTGAAGCGGTTCTCGATGGATGAGTCCTAGAGAGGACATCTACCAATGTGTCATGGCGTGTCCCTATCCATGTCTATGTCTCCCAAGACTGATGCAGAGATAGCGGCGATGACGAGCATTCCTTATGCATCTGCGATTGGTAGCATCATGTATGGGATGATATCTACACGTCCTGACGTGGTTTTAGCACTAAGTGTAGTGTATAGATATCAATCGAACCCTGGTCTTCCACACTTGAAAACTGTGAAAGACATCCTCAAGTAATTGAGAAGGACCAGTAAGTTGTTATTGGTCTATGGGGTGGAGAACTGAAATTGGAAGGCTATACCGACTCTAGCTTCCAAAGCGATATCGATGACTCAAAGTCAACCTCTAGGTTCGTATTCATGCTCATTGGTGCTGCTGTCTCTTGGAAGAGTTCCAAGCGAGACAGTACTGCGGATTCCACCACTGAGGCCGAATACATTGCTGCATCGGATGCAGCAAAGGAGGCTGTTTGGATAAGGAATTTCGTCCAAGCGTTGGACGTCATTCCTAATGGAGTTGCTCCTATCCCGGTGTTTTGTGAAACACGGGAGCCATAGCTCAGGCAAAGGAGCCAAGGTCTCATCAGAAATCCAAACAAGTATTGAGAAAGTACCACATCCTCGGAGAGATTGTGGAAAGAGAAGTGTCTATCGACTAAGTCGGCTCCGCAGATAATGTTGCTGATCCACTAGCTAAGCCTTTACCTGAACCATTATTCGAGATGCATCGCGAATCAATTGGTTTGAAGTATATGGGTAGTTGGCTCTAGTGCAAGTGGGAGATTGTTAGAGTAGGTGCACGTCGAGCCAAGTGTTGGCCGAGTGTTCACAATGAAACTCTATGTATAAGCAATCTTTATTTTAATAATATTTGAAATTATTGTTTTGGCACATCTTTATCTATATACCCATGCTAGTTGCATAGATAAAGCCCTTGAATATACAAATAGTAGAAAGAATATGAGATGCTCATATGATGAGTATCATGAAACTCATATTTGGAATACTGTATATTCTAAACGGTTCCTAGTCGATTCAGCCGCCGCTAAGAAGGATATAGGCCGCTCGAGCTTGAGACTAGTATCTGCGATGTGAGTACCATGTTTCATTGGTAGGGGACATTGTGATGTCCGAACATGCAGATAGGTGCTCTTGGTAGAGTGCATTGAACAACCCTCCATAAAGGACTTTCCAAGTGGTTCTCACTTATCGAGTGGAAACGTACTGGTTTATGGTTGTACACCATTAGTCCTTATGACCCGGGACAACATTGAGACTCTATGTGCTAGCATTGCACTTTGACTTGTTTACCAACTCTCAAGGGGTAATCAGGTGGCAAGGTTGGGTGTTTTGTCGAAACATATAGGAGTCGATGCATTGTAGTCGGGGATTCACCGCTTACCTTCGGGTATGGATATCTTATGTGTATGTAGTTTGAAATCTCTTATCAGAGTATGGTGGTAATTATGAAAGGGGTTTCATAGATTACACCATCGATGCAACTACGACATGACACATAGTATCGATTCATTGACAACTCTCGATATACCAATAGTTGTCGATTCGGTCGGGATATATGAGTTGAAGGGACCGTACTGTACGCTAACCATAATTGAATGGTTCTTGCTGGAACTATCATTTGATACCTAGGTAATCATTTAAGCGACGCTGCTAGGCGTTTAACATGATTGGTTGGGTACTATCAGACTTGAGTTCTGACGTTCTTATTATCAAGGAGTTGATAAGTAAGAATGAAGCAATTGAGGTATGCTCGTATAAGGACATGTTTAGTCCGAATCACATGGAGATGTGAACCCACGACTAGTTGTATCAATGAACCATTGAGGGTCACACAAGTGCTAACTTTCTAGATCCTGTTGAGAAGTAAAATAGTTCAATGTGTTGAACGGCTTATAAAAGAGTTTATAAGTGTAAATAAAATAGAAGTATGACTTCTATAAAAAGAATGTAACTTTTAATTTGAGGAAGTGTTCCTAAATTAAAACTTAGCCAAACGAGTAATGTATTTTAAAATTGTGATTTTCATATACATTATTATGGACTAAATTAAATTAATTCAAGTGTTGAATTAATTAAACACTAGTGGACCTAATTGAGTCCAAATAATTAAATTAATTCAAGTGTTGGATTAATTAAACAACATTGGGCCTTGTAGAGCCCAATTAGAAATAATTATTAAACTAGTGGGCTTGAGTAATATCAAGTAAGGTTTAATTGGTCTCAAATTTGTTTGAGACAATTAAATTAAAGTCCATGGGCCTTGTAATTTTTACAAGCCCAAATAAAATGTGCATGGGGAGGTGAAGAGTTGGGAGACAACTTTTTCAATGTTCAAGGCTTGTCATGCAACTTTTTGGCTTTAACTTTTTCCACAACCAAGAAAAGTCTTCCCTTCTCTCCTCCCCCCCTTTGGACGAAAATTTGAAGCCAAAAATTCTCCATTTTTCTTTCTTCAATTGTTGATGAAAGCACACACTTCTCAAAGAAAAATGCTCTAATTTTTCTAGTGCAAAATTAGAGTGGATCTACCTTGTTAATGGTGGAAACTAATTTGAAAAAGGAATTGAAAAGTAGCCGGAGCATTACATAAACCAAATGGCATTCTTTTAAATGCAAAAGTTCCGAAAGGACAAGTGAAAGTAGTTTTTTCTTGATCTTCTAATGATATAGGTATTTGATAATACCCAGAATACACATCAAGAAAACAGTAATAAGAATTTCCTGCTACTTTTTCTAGAATTTGATCTAAAAATGGTATTGAGAAATGATCTTTTCTAGTTGAATCATTTAATTTTCTATAATCAATACTCATACGTCAACTAGATGGAATCCTAGCTTGTAATAACTCTCTATTTTCATTTTTTAGAACAGTGATGCCTGAATTTTTAGGTACTACTTGTGTTGGACTTACCTATTTACTATCTGAGATTGGATAGATAATTCCAGCGTCTAATAGTTTTAATACTTCATTCTTAACAACTTCCTTCATATGAGGATTTAACCTTCTTTGTGGTTGTTGATATGTTTTAGTATTTTCTTCCAAATGAATTTTATGTAAGCAAATTAAAGGATTTATACCTTTTATATCTTTCAAAGTCCATCCAATTGCATTTTTATATTTTTTAAGTAATTTAATTAAATCTTCTTCTTGATTCGGTAGAAGAATGGAAGAAATTACAACATGAAATGTTTTATTTTTACCAAGAAATACATATTTCAATTCGAATGNGATATATGAATTTATCAACTTGAACCAACACATCTTCTACAATACCTCTAGGTATTTTGATTGACCTATCCGCCAGTAAAAGAGTAACAGAAGTGGGTTTTAATTCTCCTAAATTAAGTTTTTCATAAACTGAATAAGGAATTAAATTCACACTTGCTCCCAAATCTAACAAAGCTTTTTTAATTTTATTTTCTCCAATAATACATGAAATTGTTGGACAACCAGGATCTTTATATTTTAAACTAGAATTATTTTGAAGAATAGAACTTACTTGTTCAGCCAAGAATGCTTTCTTCTTCACATGCAATTTTCTCTACACAGTACATAAGTCTTTTAAAAATTTTGCATATGAAAGTACTTGTTTAATAGCATCTAATAATTGAATATTTATCTTTACTTGTTTAAAAACTTCATAGATATTAGAATCATTTTTTTGTTTTTTATGATTTGTTAATGCATGAGGAAATGGTGGAGGTTTCTTCGATTCATAATAAAACATATTTAGTAAGAAATTTAAATATAAACAAACAATACTAAAATAACATAATTTTATAATTTTAATGAAACTTAAATTTTAAAATATAGTTTTTAACATATAATAAATTATTAATTTTAAGTTTCATCAATGGCCTAGAAAGGGGGTGAACCGACCTTTTTTTTGCTCGGCCAAAGACCCCCCTGGACTGTGCTTTCGACTAAAGAGAAGAGAATCTTTCAGGTTTTTGCCTACATGGGCTTCTTGAACAATAGTTGATTCTATCCGTAAAAAAGGAAAGAACCTGTTGTGCCATTTGCCACCTTCGCCCTAGTACTGAGTTTTTAATGGGTATTTTAGCTGATCACTACGCCAAGTTATTATTCTTACTCTATTGGCTAGCTCGCGAAACTACTTGAGCAGTGGAGCTACTCCATTTGATTACTAGTTATTTATGTTTCCCGTCTTTAATGCATACTGGTTGAGTTTAGCCTAGGCGGGATTTCTCGACTCAAAAAAAATGGCCATCACAGCTTATGAAAGAGCAGCTTCGAAAGAGACAGATGTAAAGTGTCATCCTTTGACCCCATTTACTGGCTTCAATCCAGGGTAAGAAAAATTTCCTTTCAAGTAAAGGCTTGAAAAAAAGCTTTCATTCAATACTCCAATACTTCTTATTCCTTCCCGCCTGCCCCTTGCCGAGGGGACGTACGTTCTACTTCCTTCTTGGACTCCGAGTGGTTAAGGGTGTTAACCAGCTTATCTCCTTTCAGTCGAGCCTCTCCTAGATTCATTTTAGTAAATAGCAAAACCAATGGAAACCACCTTGATGAGAGATTGCCCATCCAATGTCTTTGTGTATTCTGTAAATAGATACGGTCTTTCCAGACGTTTTTGTTTATGAGGCGCTGTAAAGCCCTCTCCTTTGGCTTGCCTACTGAGGGAAAGGGACTTGCACTCGCTAATGCTGCCTTGAAGCTAAAGAGGGGCGGAGCGAATACAGAGTGAGCGGCCTAAAGAGAGGTTTCACTCTCAGTCCATATTCCGGCTCCGAAAGAACCAAGGTTTCCTTTGCTTTGGTCGAGCTGAGCCGGAGGTAACTGTGGTCGATCTAGCAAGATTGACTCTATTACAAGGTGAATCAGTGGAGCTGGCTCTGCTTGTTGATCATTTGTCTCCTGCTAAGTAGGTGAGTGATCTGGCACAGAAGGCTTTCGGGGGCCTTTAGATCTTGACGCCACACCTCCGTAATAGTTCCTCGCGAGCATAAATGAAGATCAAGATCCCTTATTCGGAAATTGACTTCGCTTTGTATCACAAAGGCCATAATATCTTTATTTCTATACGACCAAAGCCAGCCTGATAGACTACGAAATCCATGTACCATATTTTGTTAATCGTTCTGAAGAGTTTGTGTGAGCCGAGTGGCACATCACTACGGAAAAGAAAGGTGCTCCATCGAGCTCTTTTGAGAGCGCCATGGAAAAACAACTCTATTATTGTACTGTACTGCAATTGATGCGCTTTGCCAGGGTGCGAAATCCCATTCCTTCTTTTAGCAGCAAAGATAGTAGCAGGAACTCCTTCTTTTATTCTCCCTGATGGAGCTCAGTCTATACCGATCCTATATAATAAGACACTTTTGCGATAGAATACAAAGAAAGTTTTCTTTTTCTTACTCTTCCTTTCCGGCTTCTCCCCTTACTGCTACCTCCTATCAGGGTTCATTCCTAACTCTGCACTATACTTTGACAGTAGAGCTTTACTAAAGCTATCTTCTTTTCGAGTAAAGCATAATCTGCTTACCTGCATGCAATCCACTTTGCTGACTCGCTGCTAACACTAGATGCTTAGCTATTAATACTCGCTTTCAATGAGCTTGCTATCAGCTAAGTAAGCTCCCCCTCTCACTACGTTCATGTTCTAGGATTTCTAGATATTCTCACCGTCTGATTCATACGTAAAGAAAGATCTTACTTCTGTTTATTCAGAAGACTCCTCTTTCTTATCGAAGACTCTAGTAGCTGGAACTCATCGGCAGCGACTCTTACCACTGCAACCTAGGCACTTAGACTGTAATGCCCATGGGTTGTTCCCGATCCAACTGGCGGGAGTCGGTTATCCCATGGCCCATTACTCAATCACTCCTCCAGCCCAGGCACTGGAGTTTGTACCTCCCCAGACTCGAACCTAAGATCTCCTGGACATATAGATACTTAGCACAAGTCTGGTAACATTCACTCGCTGGGAAGACATTTCCCTTCCAAAAGAAAGAAATCAGGGCTTAGGCTTTCACCACGAAGGAAAGTATTTATTTAAGACCCTAATACTATTCAATAGAGCAGAATTTTATCATTCCAAAGGAAAGATGAATGGGAAGAGGTCTGCGAAGAGGTTCCACTTCGCATCCTAAAAGAAGCCCTTCCTTATTTCGATGAAAGCAATAGATTCGCAGACGACGTAGACTCTTGCTTTTCCTAGTAAATAGGCGACGTAGCTGGCTGGATTCAAAGATAGATCCCCCTGCCATGATCCGCTGAAAGTGAAGGTCTGTCCGGTTAAAATACCACCCAAAAGATCCCGTTGAAGCATCTTCTTCATAGTCCCTATCATCCCTCTCTCTCACTCTCTCTTCAGCAAAGCAGCTTCAGTCTGCTCTTCTCTCTAGCGAGAGGGAATCTCTCTCTGTCAGGTGATTTCCTCATGAAATAGCTGTGAGGCCAAATCCAT
This sequence comes from Primulina huaijiensis, assembly GCF_012295235.1. Taxonomy (NCBI): domain Eukaryota; kingdom Viridiplantae; phylum Streptophyta; class Magnoliopsida; order Lamiales; family Gesneriaceae; genus Primulina; species Primulina huaijiensis. Next base: position 18,523 of record NW_027356690.1, on the reverse strand, counting down.
ATCTCTTGAGGCGTGGCTCTCTTTAACTTTAGTGACTCAAGCCGAAAATTCTTCCAGTTTGAAGCTCGTCAAGTAACTCATGACATACTTCTTTAAGAAGAAAAGGATCTTTCATTCAGAGGAACTTCAAATGTTAGAAGCTAACAAATAAGATAGAGAACGAGAAGATAGACGAAGAATGTTGTTGCGCGAGTTGTTATATTCGCAGTTCGGAAGCATTTTTTTGTAAAATAGATCCCTAGTCTATGATGAAATCTCATGTGATTTCCCTTTGTTTTCTGTTGGAGGCTGATAATATTAGAACAAAAAGAATATGATTCTTGGAAGACGAGCACTCTTTTGTCGAAAGAAGGGATTTCCCTAGCGGACCCACCTCTTATGAGCTAATTTCCATGTTGGTAGAGTCGTTAGAAGACTTCAAGTCAAGAATTGCAGACTGACCTAATTCGCACATAATATAGTAGTAAACATTGTATGATGCAGCAACAAAGGCCACTTGAGAGCTTGAATCGTAAGCGCCATGAAGGTGTTGAAGGCGCTGTTCTTGGTATAGCAGTTTAGCTCGAAGTTCATCAAAGATTAACGATGAATTATTGTTGGTGACCGTCCTGATAAAGGATTCATATTCTTCAAGGAGTCCTGCCAGTGCATAGATCACCATGTCTTTAGAAGAAAGGGGAGAGTTTATGGCTTCTAGGGAATCCGCAATGAACCGAAGATACGTTGGGATCTCTGTTTCAAAGATTTCAATTTTAGTTTGAGATGTAATTCACGAGCAATAGCCTGGTCTAAAAATCTTTTTTACAAGGCTAACCAAATATCACGACAGGTTGTCAGTTCATGAACCTCTTGAAGAATCTCTTTTGTAAGAGTTGCATTGATCCATGATAGGAGGCTTTGGTCTGTCCGAACCCAAGCCGAATATGCAGGTTTTTGTATGGCGTTGCCATTTGTATAACAAATAAACTGAGGAAGACTGGGAAACATTCCGTCGACAAAGCCCAGAAAATCATTTCATATTATAATGTAGGAATTCGGATTTCCAAAGAAGATAATTGGTAGAGTCAAGTTTAAGGGAAACAAGATTGGTTATTTTTGTTGTAACTACCATAGGATTGGGGGTCTCTTCCTGTCCTGAAGAAGCAGCGATGAGAGATTGATGAAAGAGAAGCCATAGTGTTCTCAGCTTGGAATAATACAATCAAAGGCTTCATAGCTTTCCGTTTCTATCTATCTGATGCGAACACGGATGGTCGAGCTCCAAGGAAAGTATACGATCCTTTAGAGTTGCCGGAGGGACCAATTATGAGAGGACGACTGAAGAGGTTCAAGGAAGCATTGCATGGAATTATGAGCAAAGGAGAAGGACTTACAAGAGAGGTGCAGAGTGCGGAAAGCTTCGTGATGCATGGGAGTATGTGTGGGGGCCAAAAGAACATTATGCAAGCATCTTTTGAACAACCGAGGCTACACGGACCCGAGAACGGACCTGTACACGAGGTCTGTGTCCTTTACACTCGATAATGAGAAATCCAGAGCCTACATGAACCCGAGCACGGACCTGTACACGGGGTCCGTGTCCATTACATTCAAGATGGAGAATTACAGAGCCTACACGGACCCCACTCCGGACCTGTACACTGGGTCCGTGTTTTTTACGATTTGACGAGAATTTTTTCCTTCTTTAGAGTTCTAATTTGTTTGGTAACTAGATTTGATATCTTTGGGATAAGTAAACATATTATGGACAAAATATTGGATACAATTCAGATTTTTTCAAGTTTATACAAACTTTTGAGTTTTTCTCTCAAACACTTTTGTAAGGATTTGCTTTGTATTCATCAAAAATCAAACTTATCAAGATTCATTCTTGTGGCGTTTGTCGATTGATTTCATACGGATTGTCAAGGACAAGTTCTTTGAAGGTTCGTCTGATTGTTCAATTGTTTCAGTTGTGAATATTTGTTGCTATGTTTTTATAATTTAGAGGTGAATATCACAAACCCATACTTGATTCAAAAGATCGAGACAACAAACCATCCTTGATCGTTATCGAATTGAGGGCGCCATTCATATTTAATCGTGTTTGATATTCATTCGTACGAGGATTTTTCAATTGCCTCTCACATTCAAAAAAAAATTATATATTCAAATTGCTTGTCTACACAGTTTAAGTGAGTCAATCACATTTGTTGACAAGTTGAACTTTATTGTTTGATATACACAAATACAAAGCTTGAGCACCTTGATGGAACTCTCGAATTTGAGTGAAAATACTTGAGTGCGAGTGAATTTTATTTTTGGTATCTTGTTGGCGTTTGTCGATTGATTTCGTTCTTATGACGTTTGTCGATTGATTTCATCCGAAAATTCACCATTATTTCTTTTTGGTATCTTGTTCTATTTCCTTTAGAGAGTCTTATTCAATTGCCTCTCACAGTCAAAAAAAAATTATATATTCAAATTGCTTGTCTACACAGTTTAAGTGAGTCGATCACATTTGTTAACAAGTTGAACTTGATTGTTTGATATACACAAATTCAAAGCTTGAGCACCTTGAGGGAACTCTCGAATTTGAGTGAAAATACTTGAGTGCGAGTGAATTTTCTTTGGAGTTAACGGTGAGTAAATGTTGTAAGAAAAAAGTATAGAGAGGAGTGACGAGCGTTATTTCTTTGGAGTGACAGGTGAGTATTTGTTGTGAGCAAAAAAAAATAAGAGAGGAGAGACGAGTGAATTTTCTTTCGAGTGACCGTGAGAATTTGGGTGAGGAATATTTTTTTTCTACTAACGTTTTCTTGCAGGTACAAATCTGAAATTAAATGGAGAGGGTGGTAGGAGATAATTCGAACCAAGGTTTGTCTAAGGTTCAAATGGAGGAATTATTCGGTCATTTTAGTAGGATGATGAGGACCGAATTTGAGCCCTTACATGAGAGGTTGGATAAACTTGAAGTTAGTACTAGTGGTAGTAAGTATAAGCCTAAAGATATGGTAGAGGAGGAGAAGAAGAGGAATATGATTTGGGAGGAGACGAGGAGAGCCAAAATGAGAATAGGGGTAGGAATGGAAGAGGTAGAGGATTTGGGAGAGGAAAAAGAGAAGGCGAGCGGGGTATATACCATGATGGGCATGGAAAGATGGTAATATGGGTAGTATTAAGATGAAAATTCCATCATTCTATGGGAAATCTGACTCGGAGGCATAATTAGAATGGGAAAAGAGGGTATAGTTTGTGTTTGAATGTCACCATTACTCCTAACAAAAGAAGGTTAGGTTGGCGGTGGTTGAATTTCTAGACTATGCTCTCATTTGGTGGGATCAACTAGTGACCACTAGGAAGAGGTATAATGAGAGACCCATTGAAACTTGGGATGAGATGAAGAGGGTCATGAGGAAGAGGTTTTTGCCCAATCACTATTACAGGGAANTTGCTTGTCTACACAGTTTAAGTGAGTCGATCACATTTGTTAACAAGTTGAACTTGATTGTTTGATATACACAAATTCAAAGCTTGAGCACCTTGAGGGAACTCTCGAATTTGAGTGAAAATACTTGAGTGCGAGTGAATTTTCTTTGGAGTTAACGGTGAGTAAATGTTGTAAGNCTAGAGTAGGTGCACGGTGAGCCAAGTGTTGACCGAGTGTTCACAATGAAACTCTATGTATAAACAGTCTTTATTTTAATAATATTTGAAATTACTGTTTTGGCAATTCTTTATCTGTATACCCATGCATGTTGCATAGATAAAGTCCTTGAATATACAAATAGTAGAAAGAATATGAGATGCTCATATGATGAGTATCATGAAACTCATATTTTGAATACTGTATATTCTAAACAGTTCCTAGTCGATTCAGCTACCGTTAAGAAGGATATAGGCCGCTCGAGTTCGAGACTAGTATCTGTGATGTGAGTACTATGTTTCATTGGTAGGGGACATTATGATGTCCGAGCTTGCAGATAGGTGCTTCTGGTAGAGTCTACTGAACAACCCTCCATAAAAGACTTTCCAAGTGGTTCTCACTTATCGAGTGGAAACGTCCTAGTTTATGGTTGTACACCATTAGTCCTATGACCCAGGACAACATTGAGACTCTATATGCTAGCATTGCACTTTGACTTGTTTACCGACTCATATGGGGTCATCAGGTGGCAAGGTTGGGTGTTTTGTCGAAACATATAAGAGTCGATGCATTGTAGTCGGGGATTCACCGCTTACCTTCGGGTATGGATATCCTATGTGTATGTAGTGTGAAATATCTGATCAGAGTATGGTGGTAATTAAGAAAGGGGATTCTTAGATTACACAATCGATGCAACTACGACATGACACATAGTATCGATTCTCTGATAGCTCTCGATATACCAATAGTTGTCGAATTAGTCGAGATATATAAGTTGAAGGGACCGTACTGTACGCTAACCATAATAGAATGGTTCTTGCAGGCACTATCATTTGATACCTAGGGAATCATGTAAGCGATGCTGCTAGGAATTTAACATGATTGGTTGGGTACTATCAGACTTGACTTATGACGTTCTTCTTATCAAGGAGTTGGTAATTAAGAATGGAGCAGTTGGGGTATGCTCATATAAGGACATGTTTAGTCCCAAATCACATGGAGATGTGAACCCACGGCTAGTTGTATCAATGAACCATTGAGGGCCACACAAGTATTAGCTTTCAAGATCCCGTTGAGAAGTAAAATAGTTCAATGTGTTGAACGGCTTATAAAGGAGTTTATAAGCGTAAGGAAAATTAGAAGTGTGACTTCTCTGAGAGAAATGTAATTTTTAATTTATGAATGTGTTCTTAAATTAAAAGTTGGCCAAATAAATAATGTATTTTAAAATTGTGATTTTCAAAAACATTATTATAAACTAAATTAAATTAATTCAAGTGTTGAATTAATTAAATACTAGTGGGCCTGGTAGAGTCCAAATAATTAAATTAATTCAAGTGTTGAATTAATTGAATTGCATTGGGCCTTGCAGAGCCCAATTAGAAATAATTATTTAACTAGTGGGCTTGAGTAAATTCAAGTAAGGTTTAATTGAGCTCAAATATGTTTGAGACATTTAAATTAAATTCCATGGGCCTTGAAATTGTTACAAGCCCAAACAAAAAGGCATGCTAGGAAGGTGAAGGGTTGGAGGCACTTTTTAATTAAACATTGCATAGCATGCTCATGCACTTCATCACTTTTTGCACAACCAAGAAAAGTCTCCCCTTCTCTCCTCCCACTCTCACTTGGCCGAAACTTGGTTCTCATTTTTCTTAAAAATTTTGCTTCTTCATTTGATGAAATAAAAAGCAAACTTCTCAAAGAAAATGCCTTACATTTTCTAGTACAAGTGTAAGTTGGATTTAGCTTGTTGGTGGTGGGCTTGATTTTTGAAGAAAGCTGTCCAAGTGCAAGAAGAGCTTGTAGATTTGACATCCTTTCAAGAGCCAAGTTGTTTACAACTTGGTTGGAGCCATAACATCAATCCTTGAGATTGATAGGTAAAAATTTCTAAACACCCTATGTATGACATCTTGGTGTTTTCGTATTTGCCACACATTATGGGATTAGGGTGCTCGGTTTTTGCTCTTGAAAAACAATTTTGAAACTTTCGTTGTGCATATGGGCACCTTAATCGACTCCCTTTCAAGTGGTATCAAGAGCTATGAATACTATTTTGTGTAGCATATACATAATATTATATTGAGGTCGATTTCTAAACGCATGAGATAAATTTTTGCAACAAAAATCGAGGCCGTCGTTGGGCGTTTTTGGGCAGCATGTTGCTGCCCGTTTCGGGCAGCTCGGGATGCCCGTGGGGCTGCCTATTTCGAGCAGCAAGGGCAGCTCGAGGGGCTGCCGGAACAGCCCCTTGTTTTTAATAAAAAAAATTTTGTGTTGGCCGGAATCCGGCGACGGCGATGACGATTAGGGTTTCCAAAAGTGTTTTGGATTATCAAAGTGTCATGGGCCTTGAAGTTGTTGGGCCATTAGATGGCTAACATATTTGTAGTGCCCGAAATCAGTACGCGAAAACCCCATGCATTATTTAAATTGTTAAATCATTCATTTAAATTTAAAATGAGCTTTAGCCATGCATGACTTATTTCAATGCATTATTTTAAATTATTTATGTTTATGTGATGCACGTTAAAATGTTTTTCGAGTTTCATGTTTCAGGGAATTATTCGATGCAGGATCGAGGAGAAGAGACCGGCGACGATTTTTTGGCAATTTTAAAAGATGGTATTTTATTTTAAGTTAGGATGGGGGCATTTTAAATAATTTATTGAGTTTAGCATTTTAAAGCCTAAATTATTCGTTTAATGATTTTAGAAATTTGAAACTTTTAAAGTTAGCATTTGTGTATGTTATTTCAAATTTTAAGATGCTATTATTTTGTGAGGAGTTAGTATTTTAGTTAGTGTTTTATTAACTTTTAAATAGGGGTCAATTTTTAATTAAGCAATATTTTAATCCCCTAATTCATCTAAACTCACGCACACACACACACTCCTCACGTAAAACACACAACACACACATACACTTGTTATTTTCAAATTTTTAAAAGAAAGAAAACATAGGGTTCTCCTTCCCATGAGAAGCCGCCCACTCCTCTGTATATTTCCAGCCAAATTTTCGTGATTTTGTTTCAAGAAAAATCTAGCCACGTTCGTCTCGGATCAACATCGCATCTTTCCCCGGGTCGGTATCGTCGTTTCGGTATTTTTAATTATCAAAAGGCACGTATATTATGTTTCTTTCTGCGTCGATCATGTCATAATATGCGTTGCGATGTATTTTGTATGCAAATCATGTGAATTTTTTATAGAAGTTTGAGCAATTATGTTTAGATCACTTTTAAAACCGTTTTTGGATCTAAAATCACGTTTTGCTGTCTTTTTAAATACTGAGAATTTTCGGTCATGATTTTGAGAAAATGTTCAACACAAAAAGTGTAGAACTTTTTGATACCTTCGATTTGATATAAAATTCAAAACTTTTGGATAAAAATAGAAAGATTTATGGCGTTTTTCGTGGTACTGCTCAAACTGCGTTTTTCCGAAAATTATGATATTGATGCGTTCTTGAAGTTTTATTGTTGCAAGCTTCGTGGGGGACCGGCGAATGATTGTTGCTGCGTATAGGTATGCTTAGTATGTTGTTGGGTTTGTATTTGGATTACCGGTTTATGTCGATAGGCGCTTGAACTCATTAGAAGTCTTAAGAAACGATTGGTGTCAATTTCCGTGCTTAGGATATTGTATTGTGCTAGGATGGGCGTCGTTGTTTCTGGGTGTTTGCACAGGTTATATCAATGTAGTAGCACCTTAGGATGGGTCTCGGGGTGTCGGTTCATGGTCCGTACAATCGAGTCTAGAATGATAAGCATCGCAAGTATTGGATTTTTCGTGGGTTACAAATTACGCAGGTACACGGACCCTGGCACGGAGTCCGTTCCTTCGTTTTCTTCTTGGTGACATTTTGCGAGCCTACACGGACCCCCACACGGACCAGAGCGCGGGGTCCGTGCCTTTGTTTCTTCCGTAATGTCATTTTCCAGAGTCTACACGGACCCAGGCACGGGGTCCGTGTCCTCACTTCTTTTCGAGTAGGCTTTTACAGTACCTACACGGACCCGGACCCGGAGGGGTGGACGGGGTCCGTGTACTCTCATTTTTGGGAATACTATATTGATTGTTTTGCGGTCCTATGTCATGGTTTAGTACGTCGATTAAAAGAGGTCAATTCCCGAGCGAACTAGAACGACGTAAGCTATTTATGCACTTCGGTGGTGAGCACGAATTCCTACGTCTAAGTTATGAAGTTAAGCGTTTGAACTCACGTTAGTATGTGCAGCAGCGACCCCAAACGAGATCCAACGAATCCCTCAATGCCAAGTAAGTAGGTTTGACGTGCAAAGAAAATATTTTCAAGTTTTTGAGGTATGCTAAATGTCTTGTGACTAAATTATGTATGGGGTTGGAAAGCGTTAAATCATGAACGAGGACCAAACCACCCCATTAAAGCATGAACGAGTTTAGATCAGGATTGGAAAGCGTTAAAGAATGAACGGGGACCAATCCACCCGTTAAAGCATGAACTGGGATCTAATGTATGTGGTAGTGGATACGTCCCTGTCAGCCCAATACTGTGGTTTAGTCTAATCAGGCGGTTATGTTATGGGTCACTTGCTTGAAACAAGCCTCTACGCAAAATTATGATAAGTATGCTCATGTATGTAAGATGCAAGTATGTTCACGAAATTTTTTATGATTATGGCACGTCTATGTTATGCTATTATGATCACGCTCAAGTACGATTACGTTATCATGTTAAGACTTACGTTTCCAATATGTACGTTATATTTTAAAGATGCATGTGGTTTTATTACGTATTACTCGTTACTTCCAGTTTATACGTGTTGAGTCTTTAGACTCACTATACTTGATCGATGCAGGTGAGAATGAGTTCGAGGAGACTAGGGGTGGTGATCAAGGAGCTGGCTTGGACTGAGCGGGAGGCTAAACTCGAGGACCGCCATGTTTTAAGTTTTTATGAATGTTCAACATACTCTGATTTCATTTTATGGGTTATGAGATTTTAAACAAATACTTTTGGCAACTTTATTTTGAGAGCTTTTATGCAACTACGTTGGGATGAACAGTTTGTTTCATCGAAGTTTGAGAGTTTATTTCTTATTCAAGAAAATTTTTAGTTTTTCCGCAAATATTAAATAGTTAAAAGTACGGTACGTTACAATATTTGTGAAATTTTAAATAGGCCAAAATTTTTTTTGGTGAAAAATGATTTTTTGGGCCTTTAAGTTTAAATTTACAAAAGTTGTAAATATTTTCTCATGAAATAAATAATCGAAGTTGGACTTAAATTATTAATAGTAAATTGTGATTTACAAGAAATTCGGTTATAAATAAATTAATTAGAAAGTAGACAAAGGTGTTTGTATACTTTGTTAATTTAGTTTATAATCGTGGCGGTTAGTGATTGGATCAAGATATATAATATTGGATCAATTGATTATTGTGATAATTAATTGATGGTGTATGATATGTGATATTATGCATGAAGGATGATCAAAAGCCCAAGCTCAATTTGCTAGGTTTATGCTAGGATATTTTGTGTTGAATGATTGTAATAATTATCAATTTATAAAGTGGGCTTGGTTTATGGCCCGTTCCCACCCATATGAGATGTATCTCTATTTGCCATGGATATTTATTTGTAAATATTAGTATAGTTGAAGATCAAGATTAAAAGATGGTAGTCTTGATGATTATGAAGATCGAAAACATATAAATATTGGAAGCTTATGTAAAATTTTCATTAGCATCACATGCATTTCCCTATGATTGGACCTAGGCCCGTGTTGAGCTCACACGAGCCATTAGTTTTGGGACGATTGATCATCTTTGTTTTGTTTACTGTTTATAATATATGAATGATATGTTATAAATAATGAGTATGTGCGTTATTATTATGATAATAACAAAGTTGCATGAATCTGTCAGACATACGATCAAACATGGCGAGCTTTTAAATAAAATTAATGATGAGACCTTTCAAAATTAAAAACCCTCATTTTGAATAAGATTCAAAATTAATATCAAGCCCGAAAAGGAGAATTATATAGGTTTTTATAATTTCCATGTCTTCCATCGAC
>NW_027356690.1:5292-6821 GCF_012295235.1 Primulina huaijiensis | reverse complement strand
TGTGGTTTAGTCTAATCAGGCGGTTATGTTATGGGTCACTTGCTTGAAACAAGCCTCTACGCAAAATTATGATAAGTATGCTCATGTATGTAAGATGCAAGTATGTTCACGAAATTTTTTATGATTATGGCACGTCTATGTTATGCTATTATGATCACGCTCAAGTACGATTACGTTATCATGTTAAGACTTATGTTTCCAATATGTACGTTATATTTTAAAGATGCATGTGGTTTTATGACGTATTACTCGTTACTTCCAGTTTATACGTGTTGAGTCTTTAGACTCACTATACTTGATCGATGCAGGTGAGAATGAGTTCGAGGAGACTAGGGGTGGTGATCAAGGAGCTGGCTTGGACTGAGCGGGAGGCTAAACTCGAGGACCGCCATGTTTTTAGTTTTTATGAATGTTCAACATACTCTGATTTCATTTTATGGGTTATGAGATTTTAAACAAATACTTTTGGCAACTTTATTTTGAGAGCTTTTATGCAACTACGTTGGGATGAACAGTTTGTTTCATCGAAGTTTGAGAGTTTATTTCTTATTCAAGAAAATTTTTAGTTTTCCCGCAAATATTAAATAGTTAAAAGTACGGTACGTTACAATATTTGTGAAATTTTAAATAGGCCAAAATTTTTTTTGGTGAAAAATGATTTTTTGGGCCTTTAAGTTTAAATTTACAAAAGTTGTAAATATTTTCTCATGAAATAAATAATCGAAGTTGGACTTAAATTATTAATAGTAAATTGTGATTTACAAGAAATTCGGTTATAAATAAATTAATTAGAAAGTAGACAAAGGTGTTTGTATACTTTGTTAATTTAGTTTATAATCGTGGCGGTTAGTGATTGGATCAAGATATATAATATTGGATCAATTGATTATTGTGATAATTAATTGATGGTGTATGATATGTGATATTATGCATGAAGGATGATCAAAAGCCCAAGCTCAATTTGCTAGGTTTATGCTAGGATATTTTGTGTTGAATGATTGTAATAATTATCAATTTATAAAGTGGGCTTGGTTTATGGCCCGTTCCCACCCATATGAGATGTATCTCTATTTGCCATGGATATTTATTTGTAAATATTAGTATAGTTGAAGATCAAGATTAAAAGATGGTAGTCTTGATGATTATGAAGATCGAAAACATATAAATATTGGAAGCTTATGTAAAATTTTCATTAGCATCACATGCATTTCCCTATGATTGGACCTAGGCCCGTGTTGAGCTCACACGAGCCATTAGTTTTGGGACGATTGATCATCTTTGTTTTGTTTACTGTTTATAATATATGAATGATATGTTATAAATAATGAGTATGTGCGTTATTATTATGATAATAACAAAGTTGCATGAATCTGTCAGACATACGATCAAACATGGCGAGCTTTTAAATAAAATTAATGATGAGACCTTTCAAAATTAAAAACCCTCATTTTGAATAAGATTCAAAATTAATATCAAGCCCGAAAAGGAGAATTATATAGGTTTTTATAATTTCCATGTCTTCCATCGAC
>NW_027356690.1:3941-5259 GCF_012295235.1 Primulina huaijiensis | reverse complement strand
AATTATGATTGGCTGATATTATTCTGGATCATAATTCGCTAATTGGATCTTACATACCTACTGAGGAAAGGAGTTTCCCGTTTTCACTAGAGGGTAGTGAAAGATTTCAAAACAGTGGGAGTAAATATTTATTTATAAAGTAAAAGTCCATACTTTATATCTTACCAAATATTTTAAAATAGTCAATAACATTTATCTGTTTTACTTTTCATTACATATTTGACAATGTCTTCGATTTGCAATCCGTTATCTGCTATACTCGAAAAACATATTTTGACCGGACCTAATTACATCAATTGGCTAAGGAATCTAAAAATCGTCTTGAATTCGGAAAGGATAGCATATACACTGACTAAGTCGCCCCCTGTTGAGGCTCCGAATGACTGCACTCCTGAGGAATTGCAGACTTACAAGGAATGGTGTGACCATGACTTGAAAGCCAGGTGTTATATGCAGGCTTCTATGAATGAAGAGCTGCAAACAAGTCCTCTTAGGCATGCTACCGTCAAGGAGCTGTTCAATTGACGCATGCGAGATGGGACCTCGGTCCATGAGCATGGCCTAAAGGTGATTGGGCTCGTAGACAAGCTCGTTGGCATGGATCTGATGTTGCCTTCGGAGTTGACCACCGACGTGTTGCTCTTATCGCTGCCTAGCTCATTTGATCCTTTTGTGTTGAATTACAATATGAACAAGATGGAGCCGACCCTTGAGGAGTTGGTGAATATGCTTGTTACCTTTGAGTCCACCATCAAGAAAGAAAAGTCAGTTCTTTATGTGGGCTCTTTATCTGGTACGAAGACTTGTCCACCTGGGAAGGGAAAAAAGCGTTCTTTCCAACGTCCGAAGAAGAACGTGCCCTTGAAGAGGCAAGCTCCGAGTCTCGCTGTGGCAGCCATACCAGTGAAGGCAGACAAGACTGCTGATATTTGTCATCACTGCAAGAAGCCTGGACATTGGAGGCGTAATTGCAGAGAATATCTTGCCCAGAAGGGTTCTTGAAACGGTATGTTCAATATCGAAGTAAATATTTCAATTAACTCTACTTCTTGGGTATTAGATACCAGATGTGGCTCATATTTCTATAATGAGTTGCAGGTGATGCGAAGAAGTAGGAGACTAAGGGAAGGTGAGACTTAGTTTAATAAATGTTTCAATTTATGGCAACGATTTCTCTCATGGAGTTGGAATATAGATAAATGCTCAGAAAAATGGTTTACAGAATGCAGAAAGACAAACGAGCCAAACTAATCAAAAGATAGAAAATCCATTGATTCAAAATCTAGTTGTTCTTATTATATATTTTTTCCTGATATAT
>NW_027356690.1:0-3525 GCF_012295235.1 Primulina huaijiensis | reverse complement strand
CCCCCAATCAGAATATGACATTGTCCCTAATGTCAAAATAACTATTAATAAAGAGTACATAATGAAAGAGATATCACCTGGAATTTTATTGAAGATAACAAACTGAAACAAACGCAAACCAATCCACGACTTTTGAATCAATGATCCAACTTCCTTTTCTTATTGCTTGATTGCGACCAATTGATCTTTGTTATCATCGGATCAGGCTTATGAACAAAAGCTTCCAAATCATCAATTAATTGGTCGGCAGTCGAAGCACAGATGAGCATCCGTCGTGAATTTTCTGAAATGAAATTCTGTTCCACAGCTTTATCAAGAAATGTCAACAAACTGTCATAATAATTATTGATATTCAACAAACCCACAGGTTTATTATGGATATTAAGTTGTGCCCAAGAAACAGTGTGAAAAATTTCTTCTAATGTACCAAAACCACCTGGTAGTGCGATAAAAGCATCAGAATTTTCAATCATTTTTGTGATTCTTTCATACATAGAAGAAACTTTTAATTCCTCACCAATCGTAACACCGTTAATATTTCTTTCAGCTAAAGCTGTAGGAATAATACCCAAAACCTGACTACCTCCAAGATGAGCAGATGTTGAAACAGATCTCATTAACCCAATATTATCTCCCCCATCTCTACTATTTTATTAAAGCTCAGGCCCTCATAAAAACTGCCAGAGCGGACACCAATTTTTTTTCCCCTTTTGCCCTTTTGCTTCCCCTCGATAATATCTCTCTCTCAAAATCAATCCACTTCTCCAACAAAACCGTTCCTGCACGATTCTCTCAGTTATTGTTGGTTTACCTTCATAAATTTCACTTCTCTCTTTCGAATCTTCTCCCTCGAAAATCAATTTATCGTTATATCAGTCGGGTCTCTGTGTGATTTTTACCATTATTTGCTTTTAGTATTCTTTTCATCTTCTTCACATTTTATTATATGCAGGGATTTCACAAATTGTGCAAGAAGCTCAAAAATCCGTTGGGTGTTTCATGATGAGTTAGATTCCAGATTACAAGAGGATAAGAAATCTCTCTCTGCCAGGAGGTTTCTTTTGGGGAAGTTCCTGTGACATGTTCCGTTTCTATTCTTTTTACAATTTTGTCCATGAAATGATAATGCAGAAGAGTGGTTTGGATAATTATATGGACTTTTTAAACGTTGTACGAATAGCTAGATTGGTTTGTTATATCCGTGTTTCATTTTGATTTGGTATGAGAAGAGGCTTGATGGGTAATATTCTATTCTCACGACAGGGAGGGGGAGCAATGGAGTCGAAGGAGTTGACGCAGAAAGAGCTTGACAATAAAAAGAAGAAAGAAGAAAAGGTGCGGGCAGAAATCTTCTTGAATTTAGTCAGTAGTTTCTGTCTTCTTTTGTTAGTGATCACACACCCTTAGCATGTATATTTCATTGGATTTCAGTGTACTTCTCTCGGTTCGGTTATTGTTTCCCGCAAACAACATGTTTGAAAAAATGACAAACTCAATGTTCAAACTTTTCGGTATTTAGCAAATTAAAGTAGTTTCAGCACTTATAATGTAGTTAAGTTGTAAAAATATTATTCTATTTTACTCAAAGTAGTACCAAATTTTAGTTAGTTTTCTAAGGTTTACTCCATCATGTAGATGATTTTCATGTGACATTTATGTTTGTGTTGTAGATTTGATTAAGGATATTTACATGTTTTTGAAGCTCGCATCTCTTCTACTATTATCTTTGAATCTTTCTACTTCTCATCGCAATCAGAACAATGTTGAAAGACGTCGATGCGAGAAAGATAAAAAAAAGGATGTTTGTTAAATAAGTTATTCTAATATTAACTTTTTACCAAAATCACAGTTGTAAAAGCAATATCAACGTCCCATTAGTTTTTGAATTTCAATTATATTAAGTAGAATCAGACATAAAGTATAAATTAATAAATAACACGCAAAACTAAATAAATTAATTTTTTTCAGTGATTGCATGCACACTCTAAATAGTATCGTGTTATCGTGAACCATGTTGTGCAAAACATACAATTTTTGTATGTTGGATTTATTTTATTATTTTTAAAATTTCGTTTTCATGTTTAGAAATTGATTATGTTTTAAGTATTTTCACACGTTTTAAATTTTCGATATATGATGTATGAATTATTACTATGATTTGCTAATTTATTATTGCGAAAATTCTTACGATACTTTAGTACTCAAATATAGATATGTGTTTTATACTATTGATTTGCACATATCCAAATTGTGGTTGTTGATCATGGGACATATAATAGGTTTCTGAATAGAGAGTTAATCGAGGAGTCATGAAACAAGTTCAAGTTTGAAGTTTGAAATGTATCGATCATACTGGTTAGTGTTTATATGTAATTCTAACTTAGAATTTGGAATATGTTTATACAATAAGTTAATTTTAACTCTTTGTTCAGTAGTATAATTATAATTTGGAATATGTTTATACAATGAGTTAACTTATTATGACATATTTGAATTTGTGTTGCATCTATACTATTTAAATCTGAATATTCATACATGGTGAACACAAATGATGGAGGCATGAATCCGACCAATAGTATCCATAAATAGCCAACGCCGCTGGATTTTAAATTCTTTGAATTACAGTATTAAACTTGACCTTAACATAGATTTGCAAAATTAAAATTTTCATTATTCTATCTACTTAATTTGTTAATTTCTATTTCAACAAAAGGAAAAAAAAGTTTGTGTATTCCGTAAATGATTAATATAGCTTAACTATTGCTAGAATTGTATTCTTCATTTTTATCAAGTTATTTACTTACAATATTTTTGTTTTTTTTTTTTGGCAAATAAAAGGAGTTTGCCAATTTTTACTTTATTTGCAATGTATTTAGCAAAAATTTTTCAGTAGTTTACATTTTGTTATTTCAATTCAATTTTTTGAAGAACGCCTTAGTATATTGTTCTATTTATTTTGCATGTTTATGGTGTACTTGGGTATGATTCTGTAAAATGAATATTTTCTTATTACGCAAGAACAGAGAGGGTTTAACCTATGCATAAAATGCATAAAGTTAAATACAAATTTAATTGTTTTTTTTATCAATTTATTAACCAAGATGATATTACGGCTTCAAAAGAGTATTATTTTTTATACGCAAAACCTATATCATGTAAGTTAACAAATTGAGTTTGACAGATTTATTTAAGTTTTTGAATTCACTGTCTTTCATTATTCAAACACAAAATGTTTTGATGTGATGATGGCTAAGTGTCATGAATGTTTAATATATTAGTTGCATATATTCAAGACACACGCAACGAGTGTGCCTCGATGGCTAGTATATCATGTGAATTTTTCTCTCAGCCAATATCTTTCCTAGATTATTCGCTGCTTCTACAAACACTTCATTTTTTCCAGGACTCGACCCACAAAATACACAAATATTTTTCAATGATTGTGCAGAGGTTCCAGCCATGTTTTTTTTTTACTTTCTCCTTTTTTTTCTGCGAAAATAGAGAGAAAGATAAGAGATTTTATAG
>NW_027356689.1:654-1547 GCF_012295235.1 Primulina huaijiensis | reverse complement strand
GTTCCCCGCGAACTGTGCGAAAAACTGAGTCATACCCGCCATCATTTGGGTATGCATATTAGGTGGTGGAGGAGGTGGCGGTAGACCTCTATCCTCATAACGGTTCTGAGTCTCATCATCCTCGTTTTCCGCACCCCTCGGGCGGTCAATAACTCGTCTAGGAGGCATACTGTACCATGTAAAATCCTTACGTAACCAACATGCAATATTTCTACTATTTTATTGAAATTTAAATATATATTTGCTAAAACATAATCTTAACATTAAAATATTTTTCATGAGAATATGCTGATAAAATATTTCATGAGAACATGCTGGTAAACTTTCATGCTAAAAAAATGTAATACGTGAAATTAGGACTTACAGACTGAGGACGTGACTTCGTGAGCTTCTCGAGATCAGTAGTAAGTACAACCCTTTACAAGAAACATCGCTCTGATACCAACTGTGAGGGCCCGTAATTCGTATTCATAATTTTTCGGAATTATTAAAAATTTTCTCTTTAAATAAATAAAATTGCAACGTATAAAAATTTTCGTAAAATAACCCAACGGTTTAACATAAACATAGCAGCGGAAACTGAATAATGTTTTAAACAATAACTTAAAATATATATAAAGTTATAACAAGAGTTTGAACATAAAACTGAATAAATAAACGTGAGGTCCTCGGGTTCGTACTACCGCCGATCCGAGCTAACTCACTGGTCCCCGCCCTCAGCCTCTGCATCGTCAGTACCTACATCAATCAAGTCTAGTGAGTCTAAAGACCCAGCATGCATATATCGTGAATAACAAGTAAATATATCATAAAATCGCATGCAACGTAAAAATATCGTATCGTAAAGCGTAACGTGAAAATCGTGTCATGAGTAATTATAAATACGTGCATAA
>NW_027356689.1:0-353 GCF_012295235.1 Primulina huaijiensis | reverse complement strand
AAAATACATCTAAAATACTGGAAAATATATACAAAGGGCTGTAATACACGAAAATTGTGCATGGAGGCCAAAATCATGAAACGCTCTTTCGAGAGTCACTTTGGCACATTGCACCGTAAATTCTCGTACGACTTCTAAACTTAACCAAATCACGAACGGTTAAAAACACGACCTCCATAACACATTTGGGCATGTCTTAGTCCAAGGCTAATGGCCACAGGCCAACCAAGAACCAAGAACACGACCCAATGGACTCACACCAAAAACTTGAACAAAAATATTCTCGCACAATTAAGACAGCTTGAGCTGTTTTACGAGAAAAATCATAACTCTTTTGTTTCTTATCGAAAAAA
>NW_027356688.1:0-396 GCF_012295235.1 Primulina huaijiensis | reverse complement strand
GGGTCTACGGCCGATCTTGCGCCGTGATGTTAGGGTGTCTGACCCAACTTCTTATGAAGTCGCTGTCTCCAGAGCCCTAGCCGCAGAGCAGGATTAGCGTGATATTGAGAGAGATCGCTTGGGGAAGCGACCAGCCCAGGTACCACACCGCCCTCCTCCTCAGCAGCATCAGCAGCAGAACAAGAGGCCTTTTCACGGGCCGCCTAGAAACAGAGGTCAGCAGCAGCAGCAGCGGGGACACCCAGCCCCGAGGACTTTTGAGCATCCAGTTTGCCCTAAGTGCTCACGTCGCCATCCTGGAGCATGTATGTTTGGCTCAGGAAAGTGTTATAAGTGTGGTAGTCCAGACCGCCTATTTCTGCAGTGCCCTCAGAGGAATCCGCCTACCCAGGGCAG
>NW_027356687.1:0-369 GCF_012295235.1 Primulina huaijiensis | reverse complement strand
TGGTGGGTATAAAACCATGTTCTGTTCCGGCCCTCATTGGTGGGTTTAAAACCATGTTCTGGCCCCCATTGGTGGGTATAAAACCATTTTCNTTTTCTGGCCTCACCCTCTGTTCCGGCCCCCATTGGTGGGTATAAAACCATGTTCTGGCCCCCATTGGTGGGTATAAAACCATGTTCTGGCCTCACCCCTTAGAGGACTAACATATTGGGGACAATTTGACCATGGAAATGAGATGAGTAACAGTGTGTTTTATCTGTTCTGAAATAATCTGAATTGTTTCTGTTCTGTTCTGAATCATTTGATAAGCTTCGTCTTTTATTAGCTTCGTCTCTGTTGTGTCAAGTCAAGAATATTGAGTTTCGAAAG
>NW_027356686.1:0-417 GCF_012295235.1 Primulina huaijiensis | reverse complement strand
AACTCTGAAGTAAACCTCCGGGCTTCTTTCTCTCGGCCTTCACTTATTGGCAATTTAAACATTTCGACACAAACTCTGCAATGTCTGATTTCATCTTTTTCCACCAAAACTGTGTCTTTAGATCGTTGTACATCTTTCTGCCACCAGGATGAATACTGAACCGACTACAGTGCGCTTCTGATAGAATTTGTTGTTTCAAATCTGAAATATCTGGCACTACAAGACGGTTATTCACATACAGAACATGATAACGTACCTGATACTCTGATTGATGTCCTAATCTGACCATCTCAATCGACTTCTGGACATTCTGATCATTTTTCAGTGCTTCTTTTATGCGAAAAATCAAATCTGGTTCTATTTGAATCGTACCAAGTCGCAATGGTCTACTATCTGTATCAAATGCTAATCCAGACC
>NW_027356685.1:137886-141350 GCF_012295235.1 Primulina huaijiensis | reverse complement strand
TTTCTCTATTTCTTCTTCTGATTTATCTGAGGAGGGTAGAGTAAGAGGTGAGTGATATGATCGTCACTCAGTAAGTGGGGGCCGTTTGAGCTAGGGATGGCAACTTTCCCCACGAGAAAAACCCAAAACGGGGATGGGGATCCTCAATTTTTTCGGGTTTGGGTTCGGGTTCGGGGCGGGTATGGGATTACTATCCCCATCCCCGAACCTGCCCCGAAAATAATATCGATAATAAAATAATAGTATTATTAGTATTAATAATATAATAATATTATTATTTTTTAAAATATTAATAATAATATAATTATTAATATTGATATTGATATTAATATTAATATTATCTCTAGTAATAATAGATAATAATAAGTTTTGGTTTGAGAAAATTCCCGAATCCGTCATTGTTTTGTCATATTAATATTTTTGAAACGGAGATGTGGCGGGGATGGGAAGTTGATCCCCGAAGTTTCGGGTTTGGGGATTCTCCGAACCCGAAAAAGCGGAGATTGGGGCGGGTATGGGGGTGGGGGTGGGGGTGGGGAACCCGCCCCGGCCCATTGCCATCTCTAGTTCGAGCACAACATAACAAAATGCATAAAAATTCGAAACACATACCATATACATACCATTGATCAGACACTGAGATTCTTCTATTTTTTATGGTTTACTGATATCAGTCCCTAATTTTTACTTTTCTAAGGAGACGAGGCCATATAGCGGTTACATCCCCATCGCGTAAGGGTCATATCATATTTGGGATTCTCTCTTACATCAAGTTTAATCATCACAGTGCCAACAGATACATCATACGACAATCGTAATATAACCAGAAAGGGATAGAAGAGAAATTTGCATTTGACCGAATTTTCAAAAACAAAAATGCATATAACCGAAATTAAATCTTTAAAACAAGCCCACTTACCTTAGAGCTGGAAGAAAACATGAAGAATTCAAAAACAATAGAAGAATCATGCAACCGACACTTTGAAAACGCAGCAGCACATACTTTCTTGCAAAATTTCGAATTTTGTGTTTAATTTCCAATATTCGGTAGATCTTTTATTTTTCAGTACAATCAAATCTTCGCTCTTAAATCCCAAAAATATCCTTTAGCAATTTCGAACTTAATGGTACTTTTTCCGAAAAATAGAACTTTTGATTTTTCCTAAAATCTGGTAGGCAAACTTTTAAATTTTCTCATGCATGTATTTTTTTATTGTGTAGATTTTTCACTATCTCTGTTATTTCGAAATCTTACATTAAATACATCCTTGGATTTCGAAATCTAGGTATCATATTATCCTTTGCTTAATCTCTATTCATGTATATCAATATCATCTCAAATCTTATATCTCTATTTGGTATAATCTTTTCAACTTTGAATTTATATCTCCAACTTTACCTGCTTATATCCAAATTCCTTATTTAATTTCTTGAATTGTGATAGACTTATTTATTATCCCAAGTTCAAAATATATGCACAATATTATCTTAAATTTCGAGCTCCAAAAATTATTGTACACGATATAACTATCAACACAACTTTAGATAAACTTGCAAATCTTACATTTTAAATAAAATAATGAGATAGATACCCAAAGATTGAATAATCCTAGCACACTTAAATTACAAAAATATTATCACGATTGCAAAATCTTGGGTTTTACATTGACCATATGGCTGTCTAGGCAAAAATTTGTGTGAGACGGTCTCACAGATCGTATTTTGTGAGACAGATTTCTTATTTGGGTCATCCATGAAAAAGTATTACTTTTTATGGTAATAATATTAATTTTTATTGTGAATATCAGTAGGGTTAACCCGTCTCACTGATAAAGATTCGTGAGACCGTATTATAAGAGACTTACTCGGCTGTCTATTATGAGCGAACGAAAAGTTTTCTTTTCTATTAATGCCTTTTCATTGTGACATAAAAAAATAATTTAAAAATAATCATACGCCTCCAACGATAAATTCATGCAATGGATTGAAGATATATACACACACATATATATTAAGAGGATTTATATTTTTTGGTTATATATAAAAAAAATTAGTGGTGCATGTAACCATTAATTATTTTTTCGCATTTGTATTATTCAAAATTGTTGCTAGAATCTGGAAAATAGTCAAAAGGATATTAATTTTAGATTTCCATTTATGCATGATGGATGAATCTATTCTGAATCGGATGAAAGATTACAAAATCACTTAATTTAATACCGTACGAATCAATTATATATCGCATTTTATCATGACTAGATATCTAGCATTTCTGCTTCAAAATAATATAGAAAATTCAAATCTAATTTGAATACCCTCTCGATCTTGTTATATAGTACAAGCCCTACGTAAATTCTTCATTTCTAAGCACTTCTTTTAGGTACCCTTTCTTTTCTTCTACATATTCTATCAATGATTTCGTCGGTGAAATCAGTTAAAATTTCTTTACGAAAGGTCTAAACAAATTGAGAACGTCATGTAATATATTCAAAGTAAAGAAAATCAAGAACTTGAAAGAAGAATGATTTGCCGGTGCAACACCGGCCAGAGAAGATCGCTACGACATCTTTTTACGTGGCTAATCTGGTGATATTTCCGCAGGTTAAAATGGGAACGTGGCGGATCGAGATGCGACTCAAGTTCATATTTGGGTGGATGAGAGTTGTAACACAACTATTCTTTGTATTTGGTGACATTCGAGGGTGAGTACTTGAAAAATATACTCTTGATCTCTTTTTAGCTGGGGTTTTCGCTCGCGGTTCATGTTTCTCTCTATAATTGTCCACTTAGGGTATGTTTGGTGTGAGTGATAAGTTAAGGATATATTATTAATCTCATGTTTGTCTCATTTTTTATGGACCCAATTAATCAAGAAGCTCATGATAAAAAAACCTATTTGGTTGAAAAGATATCCCATTGTTTTGGAGGGATTGACAATCCAATTCTTAAAATATAACATAAATTATCATTTTGCCTACAAAAAATCAACATGAGAGATCTACAATTTTGGATTCTATTCTTTGATGGTTTAATTTTTTTATTTGCACACACATCACATAAATAATTTCATGATGAAACTAAATAAAATTTAAAAAAATAGAGAAAAAAATAATTAGAAATCAATATTAAAAATGAGATAAAATGCAAAATCATATTAATTTTTATTAAAAAAATAAATTATCAGATAAATACATAATTTATAATTTAAAATTTTATAAAATATTTATTTATTAACAAAACACATGATTTTGAAAACATTGCTACAAATATCATTTTATATACCAAATTGTCATCAATGCTAGTTTAGGGTATTTTTGTCTCAACAACAAAAAATGTAAAATTTATCATACTCATTAAAATCTTACCAAACAAAACATGCTTTATCACAACACATTATATATCCTTACCTTGAGTTTTGTCATCAATCCAATTAGTTATCCTATCCTACACACCAAACATAGCCT
>NW_027356685.1:91034-137170 GCF_012295235.1 Primulina huaijiensis | reverse complement strand
TATATATATAAAATAAAACTTTATTTTCTAAGAAAAAATATTAAATCGGCTCTGTTAAATTGACAGGTATTGGGATGTTATCTGGAACTTACCAGGCGACCATGGTCGGATGGACAAGTAAATACCCTTGTTTCGAAAATTTTAGGTTGTTCAACTCAGATTCTTTTCGAAGTGAACATCGAATCGTATGCTTTTTTTTTTTTTTTTTAATTTATCGAAATTAATAAATAACGATGTTTACTTTGAACAAATCAAAAGTACGTGACACATAAAGTTGAAGAAACGTAAGCATAAATGGAAAATCCCTTATTTTGTAGGTTTCTTGGGACAAGCTACAACGTAATACTACAAGATGAAAATCAAACCGAAATTTCGTTCACCAGGACATGGGAAGTTGGTAGTGAAAAAGTCCCTTTAAATATCGACAAAAGGTGCGTAAAATACAATTTTGTAGTCTCTAATTAAATTTAAATGAAAATGAAACCTTAATTAAATTCGATTTCTTAATTTTTATCACTTTCTTGTTTCTACGCAGATTTGTAATGTTCCGTGACTCCCCTGGATTCTATACGTATGCTGTGCTTGAGAAGCTCGAAGGATGGCCAGCTTTCGACATCCAAGAAGGGCGATTTTTGTTGAAGCTTCAAGAAAACATGTAACTACCATTTTGTTTTGATCAAGCAAATTTGACAGATCTAGGCTACTGCAATTGTGTCTTGGCAATTCAAATAAATAAATATAATTTTGATTGTGTGTGTGATTTTTAAAAATATAATAAGATGTCTCTTTTATATTCCACATTCTTTCGGATATTGAAATTTTTAATTGATTTATGCTGTACACCTACATGTATATACGAATAGGTTCCACTACATGGCCATGTCGGATGTAAGGCAAAGGGTTATGCCAATGCCAATAGATCGCGTTACAGGAACGGTACTCGATTATCCCGAAGCTGTTCTACTCACTAATCCAACCAATCCGGAGCTCAAAGGAGAGGTTAGAAATAATCCTCTTGATGATTAGCAAATAAATTGATGGAGAATATATTTCAAATTTGGTCTTGCTGAAATAAACTGACATCTATTTAATTTTAGTCAATTTTTTGGACGAACTTTTGATTTGGCATCAGAAGCATCTTGTCAGCAATTTTAGGTGTCATGACATCAATATCACATGTCAAGTTAGTATCATTAATTGTTTTATGGGATCTAACATGGACTATATATATATGCATTGGTGTTACGATTATGTCGTAGGTGGACGATAAATATCTATACTCGTGTGATAACAAAGATAACAAGGTTCATGGATGGGTAAGCAGTGATCTAGGAGCCGGGATGTGGATGATAACACCAAGTAATGAGTTCAAAACGGGAGGCCCTTTGAAGCAAGATCTCACCTCTCATGTTGGCCCTACTATGCTCTCCGTAAGTTGTTTGTCATACATCAATTCTTAAAAATCATACGACTGTGACCATATTTTTACTTTTCTAGTTGATTCTTCGCGCGGTGGCGTATATGTATTATAATGTTTGTGATGGAAATTAAAAGGATTTTATTCATCGTGTAGATGTTTATTAGCACACACTATGCGGGGGAGGATCTGGCTCTCAAATTCAAGGCTGAAGAGTACTGGAAAAAGGTGTTCGGTCCTTTTCTGGTTTATTTCAACTCTGATGTGTTAGCCAACGTGAATGCTTCGATACTTTGGGAGGATGCCAAAAAAAAGGTGCGTAAAAATGTGTTTTTTGAAGTATTTTCAAAGTTGAAGACGTTGTTTTTTATATTTTTGGAATGCATATCAGGCGTCGGAGGAGGTTGGCAGTTGGCCATACGGTTTCCCTCTTTCAAAAGATTTCCTCAAATCCGATCAAAGGGGTGAGATAAGCGGCCAATTACACGTTTATGACAGGTATTTTGTGAATGTGAGATGCTAACTTGTCACACCAATGAAATAGTAATTTAGATATAAAGTTAAGTACGGGTACATGTTAAATAAACCGTATCTAAGTAAAGAAAAACATATATTATTAATTTAGATGGAAATTTTTTTGGTTTAGTTGGGAGAGGAGACTGTTAAAATTGAGTCTCGAACTCCAGACAATGTCACAAACTTGGGACCTTGTTGCTAAATAATATACAAGTCATCGGAATTTAGAAATGCAAAATTACATTTTTTAGGTACGTAAATACAGATGCACCAGGAGCTGGAGCTTATGTTGGATTGGCAACCCCAGGAGAACCGGGGTCATGGCAAAAAGAAAGCAAGGTTAATTAACTATATAATTTAACTTTTTTTTTTATTTATCTAAATTCATTAAATAACATCACAAAAACTCTTGTGAGACGATCTCACGGATCAATTTTGTGGGTCGAATATCTTATTTGGGTCATCTATGAAAAGTATTACTTTTTATGTTAAGAGTATTATTTTTTATGGTGGATATCGGTAAGGTTGACCCGTCTCACAGATAAAAATTCGTGAGACCGTCTCACACGCATGGTTCGCAATATCGGTATCGGAACGGCCGTTCCATAACCGGAACTTCAATGGCCGATACAAATTTCCTACCTGGAAAGGATGGTGCTCTGAAGCTCCGATAATCACTGCGATAACGGTAGAACGGCCGTTATGTAGGAAAGTAACGGATTTTGGCGAGAGGAACGGCCGATTTACCCCATTTTCCTAATTTTTCCGCCATGTACGTTGGAGAAAGGTGTGTGTGGGAGAGAGGAAGAGTTTGGACGCGAGCGAGAGAGAAATGGGGCCAACTTTTTTCTTTTCGTATTTTTTTTTCTTTCAATTTTTTATGATTAAAAAACATGATATTAATTATTCTATTTTATCTTCCAAAGCTTTTACTCAACTAATTTTTTTTTAAAAAAAAAACATTGATTTATTCGAAATTAAAATTGAATGTATCCGTTTATGAAATGTGGGTAAACCAATTTTGATATATATGCTATCTATATTATTGTATATTATATTATTAAATTTGAGACACTTAGAGTAATTATCTTTTAATGTTATGGTCTATTTTAATGTTATATCGATTGTAAAATATTGATTTTAGTTGAATTATTTTAGTTAATGTTAAATAATATGTAACACTAAAGTAAGCTTGAATAAATTTGATTCCAATTTAGGTTAACATATGTACCTCAATTGAAATTTTCTTAAAAGTTTAATTGATTATAACTCAAAACTTTCTTAATAGTATATTTCAATTTCGAGAGGGTTTTGAAAATTTCGATATATAACAAAGATATGTTTTGTGATTCAATAAGATATGAATAAAATTTAAAAAATATATTTACTACCTTGTTTTCATCAAATAATCTATTTAAATTATATTTATTTTGATTTAAATATTTGTAAATAATTTTTCAAAATGTTCAATTTATATTAATTTTTAAAAAATATCCATGCCATGATCGTTCCGTGAAATGTCATGAGAACTGGAACGGTGACTTCCGCGACGGTCTCCGCGACTGCGATTGCGAACCATGCTCACACGAGACTTACTCAAATATCATTTATTTTTCTAGATTTAATATGTATTTGGGTATCATCAGGGCTATCAATTTTGGACACAAGCAGACGCTGATGGAAATTTCTCGATTAAGAATGTGGTGCCTGGAACATATTCCCTCTTTGCATGGGTTCCCGGAATTATCGGAGACTACAAATATACTCCTAACATAACCATTTTTCCAGGTTTTTTTCCCTCTATTTTTTTTATAAGTTTTTTCTAGGAAAAGAAAATATATCGTTTTCGGTCCATCTTCTCGGATAATCTGTAATTTGTTTTCAGCAAAGAGAACGTTAAGCAGGTTTTAGAAAGTGATTCTATATACACCAGGTGTATTTTTTGTTTAATATATTCGCACAAACATCTCATCAATTAAAAAAAAAATATGTGAAGTTTATCAATAGTTTTTTTTCGGAGTGAGATGTTCGTGGGTATATATTATACAAATACAAAAACCCGATTTTAAAAGGTACAGAAGTTGAAGATGGATCAGTTAACAGATTTTGTTATACGATTTTAATGCAGGATCTGATATTAAGCTAGACAACGTGGTTTTTGAGCCACCAAGGAAAGGTCCTACACTATGGGAGATTGGAATCCCGGATCGCACAGCTTCTGAATTTTTCATCCCAGATCCAACTAACTATAAGATACACTTGTACAAAAATTACACAGAAAAGCAAGTCCTCTCCGCATACAGAAATTTAATACGTTGTCAAACATAAACTGTGATCATTATTCACATTTCACAATTTACAGGTTTAGACAATATGGATTATGGAATTGCTACAAGGATTTATACCCCGACGCTGATTTAAATTTCACCATTGGAGAAAGTAACTACGAGAAAGATTGGTTTTTCGTTCACGTTACAAGGTATATTCGTCATATTTTAGCATTTTAATCTCAATTTTTGATAATATATTGTAACACACTTAACGTAGTTATCTTGCCAATAATCTTCTTAATATGGAGTTTTCTAAAGTAGAATCCGTAAATGTTTGTGCTAAAATGCGGAGTTTTTTACAGGTTTGAACAAAATTTGGCCTGGATTTCATAAATTAGTGATATATATATTTTTCTTGTATTTTTACTCATTTTCGGCTAGAACAATGATGTAAAAGCCATCATTGTTGACAAGACACTGGATATTATCGAAATGTTATGGACAATTCGGTAAAAAAGATTAAAAGAACAAAATAAGTCAAATTATTGTACTAAGACAAATTTATGACTAATTAAATGACCTCCCCTTACATAAAAAAATTTATTTTCCCCGTTTTTAAAATAAGATAGATTTTATTAACAATGTGTATCAACTATTCATGAGTTTTACTTATGCTGCAATTCAGGAAACTGGGATATCGTCAATACGAAGCAACAACATGGAGAATTTTGTTCGACCTTGAAAATGTCAAAAATGGAGCAAACTACACTCTGCAATTGGCCCTTGCATCGGCTAACGGTGCAGAATTACAAGTACAAAAACACCATTTTTTTTACCATATAAGTTTCTATGACTAATAAATATTTATTTTCTCCTATCCATACTGATGACATCCTACTATATATTTTTCAAGGTACGTTTCAATGATCCAGAATTGCCTCCAGATTTTACAACAAACTTGATTGGACAAGACAATGCAGTTGCGAGACATGGTATTCATGGATTATACCATCTCTATAGTATCGACATCGCAGGCAGTCGACTAGTCGATGGCAAGAACACCATATTCTTAACACAGGCAATGAACATGGGTCCGTTCAAAGAAGTCATGTACGATTATATCCGTTTCGAAGGACCTGCGGAGGCCCCATAGGAGTAACCCCATAGGAGATCTATCAAATGATTGACTGATCATCTCGCGTAAAAAATGTACAGCACGAGGTGGTGTGTTTTCAACCACAGCAGAAGATCCAAATTCGTTTCCATTAGGCAGATTTTTAGGCCTGATTTCACAAGAATCATGGCATTGGATCTGCCAGACTCGACATCCCATCTGTTTAGATTTTGAAAGACTCTTACATTTCCTAGCTTGTTTAAATCTAAACGGGTACCCACCCCGATCCATACCCCAAGTTTAAACGTGTTAACCTGTCGACCATATGATCAGACCTGTCACAAGTTCAATTCTTTTGACGTCTTTAATTATTAACCAATAAATATACATCAAAAGCAATAAATCCATTAAAAATAAGAAAGGTTATTTTTTTAAAAAAAAAAAGAAAAAGAAAAAAGAAACAATGTGGTTGAATACTGGAAACTGAAAATGAAAAGACAAGGCATGACAAAGAAGAGACTGACATAGGTGGTAACCCTTGACCAACTTACCCACACAGTGTTTGTCGCCTCCAAGGACTTCACCGTGCAAAGTACGCCCAACTAATCAATTTGTTCCTGTCTCCTACTTCTGCATGCTACTTTTTATATACTCAGTAGATTAATTATGTGTTAAGGCTGCCTATCAATTATTATATATATATATATATATATATTGTCTATTAAAATTGAAAAATATAGAATATAAAATAAAATATTATTCACATCAAATAAAAACGTTCATTAAAATGAGGAGAGCATGCCTGACAAGTTACAATGATTCATGCATGCAAAATTAACCAACTCCGCCCCCGCTAATGACTACGAGGCAAGAAAAGATGGCTCAGGTAAAATATGTATCCATGTTTTCTTAGACTTAAAAGATAAAATATCATTTTTTTACGATTTTTTCTAATTTGTATTATATTTAATGGCTTAATAGGTTTCACTTTGCGTAAAAATCTAAGTGGTAAAAAAATGAATATAAATAATTAATGTAGGGGACCTTTAATCACATGCGGATTTGTAATGCATCTATATATCTTATCCTGCATGCATAAATAAAGAAAGAAGAAATTTTGCACCAAATTTGTTACCATTGTGGTCCTTCATTTCATTTGCAGGGTGGCTCTCATTAACTATTCTTCATTATTTACCCTTTCCCGTCCTTTTCATTTTTCTCTCTTTGTCTTTCAAGGCCATCACCTAGTAAATTTCTATATATTTAAATTTTTTTTATTCAACTTTTCAATTATACAAAAAAAATGATTGATTTAATACATTTGATTTTTTTTTCAATGATATAAATTTCACACACGAAAAATTGGGGTTATCTGAGAGATTAAGGAAAATTTATAAAAGTAATCATGTGAATTTGTTTGTTTTGGATTTTAGTTCAAGTTTGGTCTTAATCTAATAAGTTGGATTTTTCATTTCTATTTTTCATTCTTTTTCATTGGCATATTAATGTGGTGTTAAACTAAACTTACAAATTTGTATTTTCATTTTTGATATTTTTTTAATGAGAAATCTGTAATATCATTATCATAGTATTACATTGTTAGTAGTTTAATATGTGTATGCATATTGCTATTTTTCAATTTATAATAGATAGTTTAGAAAATTTAAATTATGTTTATAATAGAAATATTTTATTTTGAAAAAAAAATCAAATTTGAAAATCGATAATTCAAACCAATCCAAATCGGTTTGGTTAGGTTTTTAATTATTAATGATTTGGTTTAGTTTGTAATTTTGTAAAACCGATAAATCGGCTTTAGTTCAAGTTTTTACAAAATTCGAACCAATATACGTGTTTGATCACTCCTAGCATGGCAAAATCCGGCATCTTGTGATAAATTTACAGATTTTATATTAGCAATATCAGACGTTATGTCATCTAAATGCGTAATATTTTTTTACATAATATATGTTATATATTATTATTAGACTCAACAAACTTTATGAGCCCCACTCACTCGATCTACATACATGGCTTACATATAGATATACCTAGCTAGTTTCTGTTCTCTTGGATGATGCTCTCAGAGTTTCACACAAAACACCATCACAAAAATCAGAGCTACATCCAAAAAATCCTATTTATATCCTTTTACTTCTTGAAGAAGATCACAAGAGCCCGTCAATCTTTCAATCCCATGCATGAAATCAATGACCTCATCCGCATGTTTATCTTTGCCTCTGCCATAGGAAACTGGACAACACCAAGAAACTAGCATAAATGCATCCACAACTCAATTTCCTTGTTTCTTCACCTGTTTTTTTGGAACAAGTTTTACAATTATATATTTTCTACCGTCGTATGATTTAAATATATAGTTGCTTCCATGATGTCACATGATGATAAAATCCTCGCCGGAAAAGATGATAGCCACGGATCCACCAGCCGGAGAAGTGCTGCCGCCAAGCCGCAAGAGGCGTCCGCGGCCGCCCTCAAGTGCCCAAGGTGCGATTCAACAAACACCAAGTTTTGCTACTACAATAACTACAACCTTACACAGCCAAGGCATTTCTGCAAGACATGTAGAAGGTACTGGACTAAAGGTGGTGCATTACGCAACGTGCCGATTGGAGGAGGTTGCAGGAAGAACAAGAAAATCAAGTCCTTTCAAAGGGTTCCTGGGGATCCAAAGGAGGAAAATGGGCCATCTGATATTGGAGGGTTCCGATTCTTTCAGGGTATTTCACCAGCCATGGATTTTCAGCTTGGAGGGCTGAATTTCCAGAGGCTCCAGCCTTCAAATACGACCAATCTATTCAACCAGTTTCCATCTTACGGAAATCTAGCTAACATTTGTGGCACAACCTCTTCAGGCCCACATCTTATCCTGGATCCTTCACCAACTTCCTCACCTCATTTGGGATTGATCAGTACTACTCAAGGTTTTCAAGAAATGGGATCTTCCAATCTCCGCAGCAATCTTGCATCTTCCATTGAGTCTTTGAGTTCTATAAACCAAGACCTTCACTTGAAGTTGCAGCAACAAAGATTATCCATGAAGTACGTAGGAAATAATCAGAAAGAGAACAGTACAAATATTCCATCAGTATCAGATCATATTATTGAACCACTTGTTCAAAAACCCCAGCCCATTTTGTTTCAGAATCTAGATATTTCAAAGCAAGATTACTCGAATCCAATTGGGATTTCAAGGAAAGAGGGTGCAGCTGAAAATTTATCTACTGAGTGGTTTTTTGAGAATTCTTATGCAATAATGACTCCAAATGCTCCAGCAACAAGTAGAAGCTATGCAAATGAGATAACTAGCAACTGGAGTGGGAGTCAGGCATGGAGTTCTGACTTGAGTCACTACAATTCACTGCCGTAAATCAAGATCATATATACCATGACGTCTTTTCCTGAATCATTGATCTGTTCTTAATTATTTTATTAGTTTTGCGAAGATGGAGATTAAGAGGGAAAGGGTTAGTTAACAACATGCAAGAGTAGTTTTTAGAGTTTCTTGATTGCTATTTAGTTTTGTGCATTTGTGAAACGCTAGTTGATTAATTAATCAACTCTTTTTCATTATAATCAATTTTAATATTATGTAATCTTTTTATCAGAGTAGTTTCTTGATATTACTTTTCAAATTAAATGAAGCAAATATCTTTAATAAAGTACAATAAATTGTCAAAATGATCATTCAACATCATACCAAAGTAATAGGCCATTTAATAGCGCAAATTACAAATCTTGTTACTTTTATTTTGTTCCCTGTTTCACATAATTTTTCTGTCTGTATTTTTTTTTTCCCATTCTATTGCAAAATTGAACATTTCCCCTCCTCATTTCCTCAATCACTTTGGGATTGGTGATAGGTTTGGACCATTATTAATTAAGTGTATTAATGGCATATCTTTGAATTGTTTCATGTTGAGTCGTCAGTTTTCTGAACACTGCTCATTGTCTCAGTGTCTCTCTCTCTCAGGCAACCAATCTCTGAATTGTATCACCTGTTTGATTTCTACATCATATAAAATCGTCTGACTATTGAGAAGATGCAATGAAAATATATGATTAAGGAAACTAATGATGTTATAACTCTAATAATTTGTAAAATTTGAGTCAAATATTAAATAAAACAAACTAATTTTTCGTCATCGCACCAAATAGTACCTAAATGTCACACTAACTCATGCTTCGCAAGTATCGCCTTACGGCATACACAATCCTAGCATTAATATGCAAAAATGATTGTATCCATTACATATACTAGTGAATTTGTGGATTATACAGTTATATTAATTTTATTTAACTAAAAACACATGTATATACACAGACAAATATTACATATATTTATATGAACACAAAGAAATATGAGATTTCACGCCATATTGTCTAGAATATGATAAATTAGATATATTATTATTTCATGACTTGGGGGTGTCCGAAAAAGTGGTGACTTGAAAGAGTGTGTGGCATGAAGGCTGTCAAACTTAACGTTTGAATGAATATAAAAGAGACATGAGAAGAGAGCAACAAGAGCAGCGTAGGGTTTGTCCTTTGGCATTGCAAGATTGTCACGTTTTAAGCTTTTGTGTTGGCCTTGGATTGTGAGCCTTAACCACTCTTTACTTGCATGCACCAATATTATTTTTTTTTACTAGTTTTCATAATTATTTTATTTTATAGTATACAATTGAGTTGAATGTGACACTTCTCTTAGCATTGAATTATGAAATAAATCCATGTCCAATTTTTAAATGGTTCCTATAAATTGACCTATATAGATGAAAGTATGGTCATAGTGTAATAACATACTAGTTTGTTTTACACATGTAGTCTGATTTTTGCGAGAGTGCTGATGTAACGTACTAATAATATCATCCACAATATTTAATGGATACATATCATTTATTTGAATATATAGATAAATTAAAATATAATTTGGAATTTTTTTAAATGGGTTTTATATGGTAGGTGGATAGGAGAAGAAGATAGAGATGTGCGGTTCATGATTAACGTGAGTAACGGGAATTGAACCTAATTGCCGTTGGAATATTGTGAATGGGCTTCCAACTGTCAATTTATATCCTGCGAGAATTTCATGACCCATCACAACTAACATGCCAAGTCATTGCTGCCTGCAACTCAAGAAATCGTGCCCCCGTAATTTTCTACTTTTTTTATATATATAGGAGATTGTAATATTTTTTCTTTTAGTGGTGAAAATTCTAAATAATAATGCATGAGATTATAGGCCAAAATAATAATTACCCTTCAAATATTATAAATCAAAATTAATAAATTATTCCTATATTAAGTTTCAGGGATTTTACATCTGTTTTTATGCTTTCTCTTAAAAAACAAAACAAATAAATATTTTTAAAGAGTTTTTGAAAAAATAATAATGAAATCCCACAAAAACTACAACTTCAAAATTAAGAACCCTATGGGAAAGTTGTATGAAAATAAATGGAAATTACCAAATTGCATGATGAATCTAATTTTTTATTTATTTGGTGTGGTTTTTTTTGGAAGTTCATTTAAAAAATACTAAAAGTAGTTACTACATCACCCTCAATTGCTTTATGAAATAGTGATAAAAAAAAAACCTATCAAAATAGGGTCAAAGAACAAATAAAACAGTTATAAAAAATAGTAATAATTTACACAAAACTTACATCACATCATTTCACGGATCAATTTTGTAATATGGATTTTCAGCCCTACCTGATTCATGAAAAATATTATCATTTTTTTTGTAAATATGGATTGTGTCAACTCATCTCACATATATAAATTAACGAGACTATCTCTCATAATAGACTTATTCAATAAGTTATATGATTTAAATAATTAAAATAATAAATAAATTTCAGAGCTTATCTACTAATTGTTTCTTACGCCTCATAAATTTGCAGATAATGGCTGTTAGTAACAGCTGTTATTTTCTTCAATTCGTTTCGGTGGGCTTGGGCCTGAATTATGGATTTGGGCTGCCTTTTGAGCTAGGTCCTCAAAGAAGGGTAAAAGCTGCTTCTTTTTAAGACAAATAAATAAAGCAATTTTTTACTGTTCTTTCATGGTAACACTTCTTTCTATTTATATATATTTTTTTACTTGCAAGCAAACATATGATATTTATTTATCAAGGGAAAAAAATGTTCATTTCTGATATATGCAGGAAAAAAAACATCGGAAATTGATGGGCGATCCAATAGTTTTACTAAATAAATAGGTGATAGTTAAGACTTAAGAGACTTGGTTATTTCACTTCTTTCAGTCTTATATTTCTTCCATTTGAATCTCAGTAATCTCAGTACTGATCCTCTGATTTCCATTATTCGACTCTCGTTCGGAGGATACTCCGGGACTCAAAATCGAATCCCGGGGATTTATGTTGGGTATTTCTTTCTTAAGTGTCAAGTATACTAAAAGGGCAATGTAAAGTATAGCCACTGGAATTATCAACATTCCGGCACCGACTGCTGCTGCCTTGGGCATCTGATGACTGGTAATCCATCCTATGACAGTTGAACCTAAGAAATACATGTTGATTGCGATTGAGCAGAACCCAAGAAGCCACAGGACAATATTTACCTGCAAGCGAAAACGTTTGTCGATTCATGATGCTAGTTAGTACACCCTGCCAACTAAGATTTGTCAATATGCATAAGATGAATAATTTACCATAATGGAATTCTTGTGCTCTCCCATCTTGGCCGCACTGCTTGTGAACTTGAGGAGTGGTACCAATGCAAATGGCAGTTCGAAGGATAATATCATCTAAATCAACAGAGAGAGGGAAAAAGAATGAATAAATGTCAAAAAAATTTAACTTCTTAATTGATTGATAAGACCATATGAATAACATAATGTATGAATATGTGGGGATCGATGGATTTGAGTCATTTTCATTGTTCAAGTTTGCTACAAGACGAGGAACTGAATCTGAATCTCCATTTTCGAGTTCAAATTCAAGTCTTTCGTATTAAATCTTAATCTATCGACGAAAACATACACCGATTAAAGAATTAGGAGAGTAGCACAAGAAATTATGTACCGAGGCGATGATGATCAATCTAGCTGCTCCAGAAGCACCACCAATGATACCGACCATTAAGCTTGGAAGGATGACTATACATCTTGTCACTAGGTTCCGTAACCAAAGCTCCATTTTCAAATCTAAAAAGCCCTGCATAACTTAATTGTTATAGACTTGATTTGATTTACTAAATTATCTAGCTTGCTATCTAGGCTCCACCTGCATGATATATTGACCGGCATAAGTCCCCGTTACAGTCGAACTCTGGCCAGAGGCGAGCAAGGACACCGCGTACAGCTTCGAGCTCCACTTTCCGAGAGCGTTCTATGAATATATTTTCATTGATGGGTACGTAGACTCAGAGATATATACAACCAAGACAAAAAATAAAATTGAAACCGAATTGTTTTTTGAATTACGCGGGATACGACTGCCCTGTTCCGCTCATCTCCTGACCTTGAGTAGAAAAGAGGCGGAGTCGAGGGTGATATTGTTGCAATGGTTCTTGTTCTCCAAAGTGATGTTAGGATTGGAACAGACACTACCAGTCACAGAGACAACAGCCACATTGATGAGGAATGCAATGAACAAGGCTAGCCCACTTTCTAGTAAAAAGTACTTGCTTGCACTCTGCATCATGACATTAATTCCATGCAATGCAAGTTCATCAACCATGAGTTACTTAATATATCTTTCATTATATATACGTAAAAGAATCACGAATTTCTTGCCCTTATGCTATCCGATGTACGCGATATCTTTCTTGAGATCACCAACGCTGAATGAAGGAACAAATTATGCCTGCACACAGTTCATAATTTAGCATAACTAGGCAGCTAGAATAAATCTACTGACCATGAAATTGATTAATCATATGCATGGGGTGAGAATATACGGCATAATGAGAGCTCCCAAAAGGGCAATGGCATCTCTTGTTGCACTTGAAGTTCTCAATTCGGGGATGAACATTCCTTTCATAATCTCTTTTGGATTAGGCTTCGCATATGCCATCACTGAACAGAAGCATCCTCCCACAACCAACACCAGTATTCCAATTGTAATTTCCAACTTTCTTATCTACCAAATTCAACCCATTTTAATAATTAGTAGTAATCCTATATATATATACATGGATCCTGCGTGAATCGTGTTACAACTCGTATGTGTGTGTGTGTGTGTATATACACACACACGATATAATATTCCTTACGCCGTATCTTTGCAAGCCAAGGACGAGAAGTGTATTAAGTCCAGCCAGTAGAACCCCAGACCAAATGGGTACACCCAGGAGAATGTTGAAAGCAAAGGCTGTACCTATCACTGGTTAATCCATCCCCAAAATACCATTTTTTAAGAACTATTAGTAATAATATGAATATATAAAATTGCAATTTTGCTGGAAAATCCGACAATTTTAATTTATTAAATTTTAAAACGACAAACCTTGGGGTATGTCGGCTGCTATAACTGCAATTTCCGCCAATATCCAGAGGCAATATTTTACCGGATTCGGGTAGTCCGTTTTACAGTGTTCGGCCAGATGTTTTCCTATCAAAAAATATTAATAAATCAAATATAGTTGGGTCCGGAAATGCAATCAATCTTGATTTTGATGATAACAAAACTTATTATTGTTTTTCTAATATATTTATTCAAGTGTGTAGTTGATAGATGTCGAGCTGGAAGTTTTGATAAGATGAAACTCGAATTTAGTCATACTGGAAATCTAGTGCAACTGATTTTTTTGAGCATATCTCATCATTCGTTGATCCAAATAACCAGCTGCCAAGACGATTGAACAATCAACTCAAATATCTACAAATCATATTTCAGACCGGCTCGAGTTCGGATGTTATCTAGAAAAACCGGTAGTTGCAAAATCTAGCTTAATGAAACGGGAACAACCACCACATTAATATGACCAATTCTGGTGGCCGTTTCTCCTAGATAAGTTATCCAAAAATAAACGATTCAGCAGGTTTTTCGTTTCTACAATAATGATCTATAAATCATCTTCATAAGTCGAAGTCTTGATTAGAGCTTAAGAATCTGATAAATTGCATTGACTTTGCTATTTTGCACATGATGAAGAAAGAATCACAACTTGTATACAGTCTCGTGTTTCGAGTAACTCTCATATGAATTCGAAATCAAGTGATTCTTGATTTTTATAGAAAGTCAAGACAAATAGCTACAACTTTCGTGTTTATCATATTGCCCATAAATCCATGAATCAAATGATACAATTAAGTAAAATGACAAAGCGAGCTTGGAGTAGAATTGGAACCATCTGAGTTGCATTCAGTCCGAACGGAGCGGACCGGACCGGACACAAAAATGGATAACGACGTGAATATGACTATTTTAATATCGGAAATTGTGCAAAATATTTCCAAATGATCATATTATTATATCTAACGTCTATATCACCATAAACACTTTTAAGATCAAACAAAGACTTCTGATGGAGTTTAAAAACATGGACAAATTATAAACGAAATATAAGCTAGAACGAGAGTAAGTCCAAGAATGTGAGGTGTGAGAAACAAGAAGAGATATGTGTTTCCAAATATGAATCATCCACATCAAATCAAGTTTGTATAACACTTTTATATGTTCAATGATAAAAGAAAACATCATTTGAAGCGATATCACTCACACAAAAGAGACATGTATTTCATATGATAGTTGAGTGAAAGTTTTTACAAAGATACATTAGAATGTGATATCTTTTGTATTTGGTTGTAACACTATTCGTCCCAACAGAAGTTAAAAGTGTACTAATAGTTTTGATTAGGCAAGACATAATTCATAAGTCGAAGTGGGTTGTTACAAAGATTTGTAGAACCAAAGTCTTCTACTGGAATCCTTCCAGCAACAGAAGAATGAAAGACATAGAAGAATTTGACATTCAAACTTCTGTAAACAAACTTGTGTTGATTTAATTTATTGCATTTACTTCTTGTTGTTTTGGTAGGCATTGTGAAGCGGTTTGTGTTTTATAAAATACCAAAATGTTGCATACAAAATGTTTGATAAAATATTTCAACCAAACTGTTTTATTATTTCAACTTGCATTATTTTCAAATAATTTTCAAAATGTTTTGTAAGTTTTTAGAGGTTACGTTGAGTGTCTTTCGCTCTGTTTAGTCAACCCATTGAGATTTATAACTATCAACCCGGTCCTTTCTCAACCTATACAAAAGGAGCAGAAGATAACGAGAAGAACATAAAGTCTTAACTAAATCATAACACAAACTACCATTTCATAGATAAGGCAAGAGATAACTTATGATCTCGCGGATGGAGAGGATTCGAACCCCGGTATTCCTATCAATACCTCGGTTTTCAAGAACGTCTCTTTCAATCGCTCAGACATCCATCCCCTTATACGCCCTATCTATCCGCGAGCTGGCTGGTAGGGTTTAATACCGTGATTGCTTCTTCTATTAAATTAATTATAAATAGTTCAATTTTTTTTTATTATTATTATTATTATTATTATTATTATTTTAATAAACTTGTACTTTTTTTCTCTCGAAGGGCAGTTCAATAATTTAAATAACAAATAATAGACTCGTACTATGGTCTCATTAAAAATGGGTGGGTCTAGTACTCAAGTGCGAGAGACAAGACAAGGATATAAATCAACAAGACAAAAATGTTCAGATCAATGTATTTATTACCTTTAAGCGATCGATCAATTAAATAACTCTTCCTCGACAACTTTTTTTTAATTTCAAATAGACAACTTTTACAAACTCAATTATTTCAGAATCATCGTAATTACATATTAAAAAAGACTGAATTCTCTTCCTTATGTTTCCAATTTTTATTCAGCTTGAGTTTACCCCGATCAGACGTAGGACCATTTAAAAAAAAGAACAAGAACTGAAAATGATAAAAGCCTAAAATTTAATTAATAGTATATTAAGAATAATAGATGTATTGTAAGACAGTCTAAACGCACTCTAATAAAAAATAATATTTTCGACATAAATAATGTTTTTCATGTTAACTCAAATAGAATATACATTTCACAAAATTAACTCGAATATTTCACAAAAGTTTTGTTTATTAAGAATGAACTACCTGTAGCCACCCCAAGATTTGCGGAACGCGATTGAACGATGAGCGCGAAGCTGAGCCCGGCAAACACAATCCATAGCAACTGTACAAAAAAAAATAAGCTTAATACATATTCGTCAACTCAAGTTCAAAAAATTAAATGCCCTGAGATCAAGAATATATAGGACTTCATATTTGTGGTCTGCCCCGGCTTGTAAATCTGTTTCCACTGCAAATCAAAATAATTAGAGTTCACATGCAATTAAGTACAAAAATTATTCGAAACGACTTTAAGTACTGTTNTAATGTGTGAATTGATCAGATTTAAGGAGGGGACGGGGTATTTTACTTACAGTTTCCAGGATCAAGATAGGCGACAGAGACTAAGAATCCAGGGCCGATGAACCCAAGTGTCTTCTTCCATTGAGGGGTGTCTTGAATTTGCACCAATGTCATGCCCTTTAGCTTCGAGAGAGCCTGATCAGAAGTGGATCGATATATTGGAAAGGTATTACATACTCTAGGATCGAGTCACATCTATTTATGCTTTTTTTTAGGAAGATGAATGTAAAATTTTTGTTAGTCATCAGTCGGGGTTAAAATTTATTTCACTCTGTAATATTGATTTAAATTTAAAATGAAGAGAAGGAAACTCAAATAGCCTCTATGTAATTGATGTAGTAAAAAATAATGTTACCTGAAATGAAAGAATCACATCCGAGTAATCAACAATCCTGATAATTCNTATATAATGAAAACAACATTCATTAATAAGTTAAAAATTAATTATACTGGTACACTGGGTATCCCAAGAGATATACAACTCACATATCAAACAACTAAGTAACTAACTAAAGCGAAATCATAGATACATCAATTGAACTAAGAATGCAACTTAAAATGAATATCTTGATCTTCTTAATTGTTGCATCGACATCCAACTTCTCATTTTCGAACATGGATCTATTTCTTACGTTCAACATCTGGTAAACTGTAGCTGCAAAGGGTGAGCAATCTTAGCTAGCGTGGAATTCCCCCGGTACACTCCTCTAAACGCTCATAGAATTGCAGCTTTGGAGCCTATTAGTTTCTTCATTCCAAGCCAATGTTTAATTCCCACCCAAACCATCCTTGTAACCAGACACAAGAAGAATAGGTGTGCCAAATCTTCGGTTGCACCATTTTGTGGGTTATCACTTACTTCATGAGCAAACGTTAGAAACGTTGAGGGTTGTCCTGTTACAAGCCTTGCTCTAATTTATTAAAAATCACACAAATAATAAAGATTAAGCCCAATATCATTTCATAGGTGGGGTAAATAAATAGTGAAATTGGGGTATAATCCATGGGTAAATTGTAAATAAATCCTTAATACCCAACTCAAATTTATTCCAACTTCCTACACCTAAAAATATTTGTTTAAACTCCCTAAAAGTTTAAAAAAGACAAAAATACCCCTTCTTCCATAAAATTCTTCTATTGATCCCCGCGCTTCACAAAATGGTATCAGAGCCTTAGGTTAATTTATTTCAAACACAAAATTTATTGTTACAAAGAAACGAAATGTTTGAGGAGGAGAATTTCGAAAATTATGAAGCCGAACTTAGGTTCGAGAAAAATAATTTACAAGAATTATTCCAATATTGTGGAATATAAATAAGGGAATCTAACTACTGTTAGATATCAGAAACAGAAAGGGAAGCATCGGCACCCTCAGAAAATTGCCGATCCAGTTTCGCAGCAAGCGTGGTGATTCAGGACAACTTCTGATCTGAACCCAAAAATGGCTATTCCTCAGATGAGGATAATCTGGTATTGTATACCGATGCCAGTGATCATTGGTGGGCAGCAGTTCTTACTAAGCTCACACCAGAGGGAGAACAACCATGCAGATATTGTAGCAATTTATTCTCAGATGCAGAAGCCATAAGATGGCATATCAACGAGAAGGAATTTTATGCAGTAAAAAGGGCTTTTGAAAAATGGCCATTATTTTTACTTGCAAAGAAATTCACTTTGAAAGTTGATAACACACAGGTGAAAGCTTTCTTAAGGAATAGAATTGAATCTAAACCTGAGAAGATTTTTTAACAAGAGATGGACAGCATTGACATTGATGCTATTATCAAGATGCAGAGGCATTTGAGGGAACACCTTGAAATGCTTCAAACCGAGTTTAACAAGTTAGCACTGAACGCAGAAGTTGCGGGAAGGCTTCAACAAGCTGATAAGAGAATTGTCTCTGATCGAATCACAGGATGTTTACAGGCATATACTCAGTTATGGTCTATAATGCAAAGGCCTATCCTCCAAGACATTGAGAAACCATTGGTTTCCCAAATGGAGAGTTTTCGAGTATAGGACTCTATACCTGGAGCAGGGGATTCAAGTACCCCTAGCACAAGTGTTAAGTCGGGATCATCTATAGATGAGTCGGCTAAAACACAAATTGAGACTCCAGATCCTTATCTCGAGTCCTCAAGTCAACCCTTCACCTCGGGGATTGAAGAGGGAGAGATCAACCTTAGGCCTCGTACTGACAAAGGCAAAACTAAGGTTGGTACTAATGAAAATACAATTTCTCCATTTCAGGTTTACCAACAGAATTGGGAGAAATTAAACACAAGAATTGACATCAACCCAGGCAGGGTTCGAGTTGATGTTGCAGGAAAATATCCTAGGGTATGTATGAAACAAAATTCATATCCAAAGGAGGTCAAAGCCTGGTATGAATTTGGGGCTCTTGCCTCATTTTATACTACTTCGCCCAGTTTCCCGAAGATATCAGCATTACCAAAATGGATTCAGGAAGCTGTTTATGAGACTTGGGCAAATAATGATCATTTGTCCAGAGGAGATGTTTTGGAGCTATACTTTTTCAGTGCAGCACCAGAACCCGCAGGAAAAGGCTCACACGAAGCCTTTCATTTTATCAAGCTAAGGAGACCAGATGTGAATTCTCAAAAACTTATAAAGGATCCTCCTACAAATGAAAACCCCTTAGTCTCTTTATTTAATGAAGATGACATATCTACCAGGAGAGCATGGGGTATCTGGGTCTGTCTCACGGAGATGGACAAAGTCAAGTTTCCATTTAAGTTTTACCAAAATTCTTTAAATGGATCATTCCTGTTAAACACTATGATATGAAAAACTACAAGCTTTGCAGAAGACCTATCGAGAAGAAAAGAAATCTTTTGTGGAATAGCAAGCTACCGGCAAGTAAAGAGACTCGCCGAAAGTTCTGTAATATGGCACACATAGGAAGATGGTAAGAAAACATCTGCCCTGAATGCCAGAATCAGAAAGAACCGGAATTCGGTAAAGGTTTCAAACCGAGATCTGATCGGAAACATTTTACCGAAGCAAGGACAAGTGGGGAAGGACCACATTCACATGTTCCTCGAGGACACAAAAAGCCGAAGATTCCTCGACAAAATTAAAATAGACATGTGACTAAACCCACTAACAAAAAGAGGACCACCATGTGAGTGGAGAAAACAGGACAACCAATAATTGGTGGAAAAGGACCACTCAACCACTATATGGTCCCAAGCAAGCTGTAAAGGCTTATGAAGATTTGAAGTCCGAGTTTCAAATCCGAAGGAAGCCTTCTATAAATAAGGCAGTAAGAAGGAAGTGAAGATCATCGAACATTTTCCTCATTTTTTTCAAAACCAATTGTAATATTTTCTTTCAAGTTTATGTGTTTTTCAAGTTCGGCTACTATAAGTAGCTAAGCAAGTTCCTCCTCATCTACAGGAGGTTTCAATGTAATAATAAATGTTTGTGTTTGAATAAAGAGATCTTTGTTCTAGCCCCTCTCATGTATTATTTTCAAAATTTTATCTTTTATTGTACACCCTAAGGTAGGAAACGAATTAGGGTTGTGCTAAGTGCTGCTGAAGGAATCTGCGTCTGTAACCATCGGTTGCGATCGTGTGGTTGGACTGTGAGGAGCAGTTCGTAAATTACGGTGGATATAACCCGGTGGCATTCTGGTCAAAAAGGTAAAAGATTTAATTTATTTTACGGAAGCATGATGGGCCTTTATGTTTAAAAGAAAAAATTAATTACTAGAATAAAAAGATAAGGGTATTCTTGGAAATTTTAAAATCTTAGGAAGCTAAAACAAAGAAATAAAGGTATAGGGAGTAAAGATAAAGTTTAGAAGGGATGTAGGGAGTTATTGAAAGTTTGCCCATAATCCATCGAAAACTTTAATTATTAATTGTAATAATTTTAATATTAAGATATATAACGATCCCGGGTTAAT
Organism: Primulina huaijiensis; assembly: GCF_012295235.1. Lineage (NCBI taxonomy): Eukaryota > Viridiplantae > Streptophyta > Magnoliopsida > Lamiales > Gesneriaceae > Primulina > Primulina huaijiensis. The sequence continues at coordinate 116,458 of NW_027356685.1, read as the reverse complement.
TTCTTGAATGAAATAAATGAATTATTCATAAGTAATATATGCGCATTCACAGGCAAAAGAAATATGATATATGTTGATATAATTATTTGTAAAATATTTAATTCAGAAATAGCTAATATCAACCACATTAATTTGAGAAAGTTAATCAAACATTAATCATAGTTAGCCACTTTATCTTGTAACTTTTTCAGTTATCTTTCGCACCCAACTCAACTTAAGGGTGCGTAAAATTTTCATTAATAAGGTAGGTGTTTTTTTTTTTTAAAAAAAAAAACTGACTAAAAAAAATTAACATTGATGATTGAACCAATTAGGGAGTGGCTAGCTATGTTTTCTTCCTCTTGAAATCAATGAATTTGATATCAATTATAGGTCAGAGAGTGAAAGTATAGTATATAGTCATATTTTGATGCATAAAACGTGAAATGACCAGTAGCAGTAAGAGTAGCAGTAAGATCACGTTAAAGGGAATTTTATGGAAACTAATATATCATCCAATAAGTTTCATATGAAGTTTGTATAACTTGGTACTAGGAAAATAAATGGATCGAGTATGTTCATGAATTTTTTGAGACAATTCGATAAATATTTTATTTTTATTCGAATTTATTGATCCACCGTCTCACAAATAAATATTCGTGAGATCGTCTCACAAAAGACCTACTCAAGTTCACAAGCTAAGGGAACTCCACAATATTTATTAATTCTATTAATAATCGAATTTTATTAACAGTCTGATACTACATTTTCGCGTATTAAGGATACGATCAGTTTATGTCGAAATATATAAATATATTTTAATTCAATTTTTTTTTACAATAAAAAATAAATTTATATTTACTATTCATGTGTTTTGACTTTTGTGCAAATATGAAGCCATGAATTTAATAAAAAAGAAAAAAGACTATTTCACAAGACATCACCAACGCACGAATTATCGAGTATTAATCGGTGGTGGTCTAAGGCTGAGCAAGATATGGGTAAGATATGTCGACCGGTTTTAAGTGGATCAAGAATAAATTCTGTCTTGTTTAGATCCCATGCATTAATTATGTATATCCAACGGCAATTTTGTTCTCATCTGTCAAAAACATTTTGGACGATATGATATTGAATGAACTGTATTCAACCAGAAAACTATCATGTGTTAAATAAATCATTTAATTAGTCCGAATTTAATATCTTAATTGTTTTATATACGAATTGTCTATTAATTTTGGATTGACAAGAATAGAATCAATCAATTTTTAAAAAAAACTGATATTCTGGAATGGAAAAAAGAAAAAAAAAAAAAAAGAAGAAGAAGAAGTTAGAATTAGTTAATTCGTTTTATTTATTCATATTGATTTTCGAGATATATCAAACAAATGTCTCAAAATTTGTCATAACTTTCACCATGCAATAATTTATTTCGGTTTAAATTATCTATTTAGTTTGCTTATTTAAAACGAGATGTCCTCGAAAATCGAACCAATTTAATTGATATATTTAAAAACTAATTATTTCGACTTAACCGATATAATGTTCATCTTACTTTCAACTCAACTTACACTTTTTACATTTTGTATTCACCTTTTACATTTATATTTCTAGTTTCTCTAATTAATTTCCGAGCTTTTCTTCCTACTATATATTATATTGAATTTAATGAGAATAAAAAGAGATACATTTATTGCACNCCACATACAGATGCACCAACGATTGGATTCCAGACATCAACATTCATGATGACAAAATATTAAAATTGTCAAAAATCCAAAAATATTAACATAAACTCGATTTTGACAATATAAAAGATCAAAACGAAGAAAACAAAATCAAACCAAACCAAACCTAAGAAATCATAATATTTATGGGAAACGCTTTATTATATTAATCAAATGCGGTAAAAAAAATATATTGATAATATTATCGTACAATACCATGCCTTACTTTTTTTTTGAAAAAAAAGGATTAGTTTTATATCAGTTGATGTCAGACTTCGTAAATCATCGGAAGTATTGAGTAATGCATTGCGATAAAGTCTAAATTTGTTTGGTATAGAAAATATTATTTATTTACTAAAATCTTAATTTCGTGATCTTAAGTTAGACCAAACAAATAAATGGAAAGATAGGTTTTAAATTAAAATAAACTGACAATTAATACATGCCATTTTTAAGGTAATGTAGGAAAGGATTTAAACAATTCATCAAGGAATTACAAAATCATATTATAATTCAACTTATGCTTATCATGCACATCCCTTGCTTCTGTGATTCTCGGGGAACTGCATAAATTTCTCCAGATAAACAGAATTTTGTTCTTTGTCCCTAAATATTATATTCCACTTACTTTTCTCGCATTGTCCGTTAACATCTCCCCTTCATTTTCAACCATCTTCGTATTTTATGTCTGCTGTGGCTTCTGCGGTCTCGTGAATTAAGTTGAGAAATTTTGGGCAGTGGAATTTTGATATATGTAATTGAAGAAGCTAGATCTGGTGGCAATTCTGGTAGTCGATCGATGTTCCTTGGAGTGGAAATAATTGAGATTTGGCGGCCTTTTCTTGCAATGAATTTGGAGAGTTCAAGGTATGGAATCATGTGTCCGAAAGCTAGCCACGGGAACATAAGTACTATGTGCAGATTTCTCTGTTTCGCCATGAGTAAAGATCAGGAGAAGAAATGGCGATTGATAATGTGAATTTGCTTTCAGAAGTAGCTAGATACCTGATCAGTGAGCTTGATGAATATTTGCTCTCTGAATGGTTAATTTATATAGTAATATAATGTAAGTCATGAGATCAGAAAACACAAAAAAAAAAGATCCCTTTCTCCAGTTTCTTGTCAAAATATTTGGTTTCTGTACAACATGATTTCACTCTCCAGATCAAACGGCCCCCATGCATTTGAGGTTTTCGGACTTCGGTTACTTTCGAAAATATCCAACTGATTTTGGAAATACATTAATTCTAAGAATATGAGGGTGACAAAATCTACACTTGTACTGTATAAGAATTTTGCAAGTGGAAATATGGAGTTACACTCACACAACGATTCCCAAAGCACTGATCCTTTATATTAATGCATTAGTTGTGGCTTCCATAGTTTTGACAGAGAATAAAGAATACTACAGCAATTGATAATTTTTATCTTTTAGTCTTCTTTTTCATATACGGAGGATCAAGATATGTTATTCGACCATTGAATTGAAAAAAATATCCTTCAAATAAAATGCTCATACATGATGCAACAACTTGCAGAAACGTTATATTTATTGCTCGATAAGCAGCTCCTGGAAATGGAAAACGGATTGAAAATTAATCCAATACCCTGAAACTGCTCCAGCATCGTTGTTCAGCATTGAAAATGGCTTACTTTACAGTATTCCGGCCTCGACCTAACCTGTAACTACAAAAAACTAATCCTAGACCTTATCAGGTCAGACGAAGCGTCGATTAACAACGAATTGCATGAAGTAAAACTACAGTTAAACATCAGGAGAAGACTGGTACCACCTAATCTACCTAGTCAACTAGCAATGTCTTGTTAATTGGATTGATTAGGCCAAATGAACAACTCTGGCACCATGGAAGAGGCTGAATCATCGGGAACAAGGGGATTGCTATTATGGATGTGGTGGAAGAGGCTGTGATGATAAAATGGTACCGAGAGGTCGAATGGCACGCCATAGGGGATGTTGGAAACTGGTTGAAATGTGGAAAAATCAATGCTGCTGCTGCATGGAGGTTGAAGGATGTTACTATAAGGTATCTTTTCTTGGGGAACTTCAAGAGATGGTTGTACCCGTTTCAATGTTCCTCCAATGGGTAGGGAGTTTCTATTTATTGCTTCAACATTGTAACGATTCATCTCGAAATTGGTTACCGCGTTTACTCCTCGAAACTTTATTGCAGCTATGTCATATGCTTCTGCTGCTTCCTCCTCAGTTGCTGCCAAATTATAAACAAAATTCCATATAACTTTATTCTCAGATTTAATAGATTAAAGTTTCAAGCATCATGTTGAAAGTTGGCATACCAAATGTTCCGAGATACAGATCTTTATTCCCAACAACTCGACCGATCCTCGCCTGCCAACGACCTTGTTGATGATGCCTGCAAGTTCAAGTTAAAGATGACAAAATGAATAGGATAATGCGAGAAATTAATTAGTTTATGATAAGACTCGATCGAGAGTTCAAACCTTGTAACACCCCTGTAGATCGATGCTCCCCTTGAGAAACCACTACTCTTCCTAAGGATAAAAGTCACTCATAAATAATAACCTCAACCAAATCAACAATAAGTATTTTGTTCGAAACGAATTAAGATGTACAAACCTTCGAATCGAGGCAATAAACTCTTGTTTAGTAGAATGCTTCATCTCCTCCAATTCTTTAGTATAATGGGATATCTAGAACGAGAATTTTCTGTAAGACTTGGAAGATCGTGCATTGGTTTAAACAATTGTGAACAATAAGTTGAAGATCGAGGATTTACAGTCCATTATTGTAGATTAATGCTTTCGATACATAAATTCATACCCATTCAGTTTAAATTCTTCCATTTACAAATTTAATGCGTTTCAGATAGACCAAATATTGGCATGATCTAAAATCCAAATTTCAAATGTTTTTGTAAAATCAAATCTCGCAATCCAAACGCATCTCATAAATTGTGACCCGTGATAAAAAGAACAAAGATCTTTACCGGGAAATTGGTGGTGGCATTATGACCCCAATATTTCAGAGCAGCCAAATCGTACGCTCTTGCCGCCTTCTCTTCCTTGTCGTAGCCACCTGCACATAAAAAAAAAATATCGATGCAAATGAGACGAGAATTTATAAATATTACTTACATGCACAGGAAAAATGAAGCAAACAAAGCAACTTACCCAAGTACACTGCCAGTCATAATCCACAGTTTCGTAACATCCAGGAATAAATATCCAAATTCATGCAAAAGAATGAAGCTATCATTAGTACAGCACGCCACCAAAGGAAGAGCTCAAGATCATATACAGATTAACTAAACAAGTGCATAGAGTAAACACAAGCACGGTGCAAACAAAAACATTCAGATAAAACTAAGATAGCTTTGAATTATTGACATGATATCCAATGATAACGTGGCCAACCCGACAAAGAGTCCTTTGACTAGGCTGGGTGGGGGCACATATGTTACAACCAAGAAACAATAATTTCAATTACACCAGACCCGTGCACATATATACCACCAAATACATAAACAAATTGGCGGCACATCCGATTGAATGAAATAAAAGTACAAATTGTACATCAATATTCCACTCGATCATCAATGTAAAAAGTTTGATTGAAATTAAAGTAGCTAGTTGAAAAACACGTACATATATCCCTTTGACCCCATTAATGTTCTAATTGAATCCATGCAAACCAAAGTATATATATAACATATTTTTTACTTATTTTTTGTAATATAAACTCTTCTTTTAAATATTAATGTACTAATTTTCTCGATTTGTTTTCATTTCACACGATAAGTAAAAATTTTCAAGACGATGGCCCCATTTTTGAGTTACCTTGACGTCCTTTTCTAGCTTGGCCCTCCCTTCTACAGCTATTGTCCCATAGATGGGCTTCATATCTTCCCGTCCATCTGTGTCTGCATCAACACGTCGATAGTGTAAATAAACAAACTTGAAAATTTTAAAAATACTAACATTTTTCTCGTAAACATAAATGTTACTTGTGATTTTGAATAATTTAACATGTAAAGTACGTACCGGGTAACGCCTCGGTAAATCGAAGTTCTTTGACCAAAAGTTTCAGCAATTTTTTTGCAGCTTTCAGATTCAACACAAACGATAGCTTTGTTATTGCTATTTTTACCACCATTACTAACTCCAAACGACGACTCATCAACTTCCGAGCCCGAATTGGCAGAAAATGCTTCGAACTCAGTAATAGCCTTGAGATCTTGTTGGTCTCCGTGGCCGACATATGCGGCGTCGCAGCCGGTTTGATGGTTGTGGCATATATGAGTCAAGGCTGAATCTTGAGTTTCTGTCGAGTCGGCGCCGAAGAAATCCTCGAGCTTTGGCGGCGCTTGCGTTGATGAATCCATGAAGCTGCTGAAGTAATGGTTTTCTGCTTCGGGGTACATGGTCTGAGATCTTTGGCTTGGCCACCCTGTAATAAAAAATTTCATAAAAAAGAGAGAGAAAAGAACGAAACGAAGTGCATAAAAGTCTTGAAAGAAATGTTTTTTTAAGTTCTACTTTTGCTTTCAAACGAAATGTTGCAGCAACTGATAGTGAATTAAGTTCAAATGTTTGGTGTATTTTCTTGTCTTTTCTTGCTTTATTCAAACTTGGTTCGCAAAGCAAATAAATCTTGAGAAAACTGAAAACTGGTTTAACAATATATAAAGAAATGTGCTTACCATTAACTGCGTAAAAATTATCAGCAAAGCCGTTGTAGTTCTGAGAATGATCAGTAGAAGAAGACTGCAGCATTTGTTCCACGGGAGACTGTAGTGAGAATGATAGCCAGTTACTTTCTGGTGCCATTTTACCCAATTCTTCTTCAAGTTTCTTACTTTTTACCAAGATTCACGAGTAAATATACAAATCTCCACTCCGACTTTTCGATTTACTCCTACAAAACCACTCGAAATGAACGAGAATCGTCAAGCTTAAAGAACATGCTTGAAGTGTAATTAAATTGAAGGCAGAGAAATTAATTAACACTTTAATTTTTAGATAGATAGATATATATATTCAGATTCAGATAGATAGATATACCTTTATTATTGATTGATGATTGATTAATGATCAGAAAAATGTAAAGAAAAGGTGCATGGCATACTTGGAAGATGAAGTCATACATATATCTTTCTAACTTCTTTCCTAAAATCGAAGCTTAAAGAAAAAGAAATTAACCCAGATGGGATGTTCACTACTCATTCCACAAATTATATAACTCTTAAACAGGAAAGAAAGACTTTATATATATAAAAAAAAGAGTAAAAAAAAGCGCATGCAAAGGTGAAAGAAGCAAGAAAATTTGGCAAATAAACAGGAAGAAGACGCAAAGCTTAAAAAGGGTGAAAAGGGTGTGGGGACATGTGGAGGAATATAATGGGAGAAAGAGGCGGTACCCTCCGCCATTCCGCGTAGAACCAGAGAGTAGATCCATTGCTTTATTATAATCTATAATTAATGGTATATATTATAATGAAGAAAATTTTGAAATAATAAATCATAATTATAATTAAAGAGTGAAGAAGTTGAGTGACTTTTGAGTTTGGTTCTGCGGGAGCAAATTTTGGCCGGTCAGCATGGTCGCGAAAGATGCGGCCTGGTGCTCTTTTTCTTGGAACAAGATTTTACATCTTTTACCTGTTTTCGTTGTAGGGATTGGGTTTTGTTTCCACTTTTAAGCCAGATATATTATTTTATTTTTATATAATTATCTATTTTGATAAGCCATATTGGAGTTTTGGACATAGCAAAATGCATTACTATACAGATGTATATAAATAATTCACATATATATTTAAAGATATGCATTTAAAGTAAATATCTTGTGAGACGGTCGTACGAATCTTTATCTGTGAGACGGGTCAACCCTACCGATAGTCACAATAAAAAATAATATTTTTAACATAAAAAAATATTTTTTCATGGATGACCCAAATAATAGATTCGACCCACGAAATTGATCCGTACGTGACACCGTCTCACAAGAGTTTTTGTGATGCATTTAATAACCAAAAAAACATTTAACTTGTTAGACGAAAGATCTTTTTTGTTTAATCAATAATACATCTATAGCTTATATAAAATAAATATAGATTAAGAATTTTATTGTTAATAATACGAAATTAGTTAGTCTAGTGTCGTTTTATAGGTTTGCATATTTTACTTTATATATAATACATTTAAACTTCGAGTGAATTGAAAACTAGTTTTCAAGTGTTAAAAATTTAAAAACTTTTATATATACACGGCCATTTAAAACGCATGCATGCATGCATTAATTTGGTTATACAAAATATTATTTAAATTAATGTGTATGTTAATTAATTCATTCAACACGGTGTGAGATTGTGGCATTTGAATGGTTACTGCGGTTCATAGTTAATTATTAAGTAATTATTTATTAAGTAATTATGAAAATGAATAACTTTGGTGACATTAAGTATGGAGCTAGAAAATGAATACTGAGAGGCAAAAAAATGTTTTAAAAATTGTAGGGAAGTAAAAACAAATATTAAGAAAGAAAGTGAAAAAAAATTAATTTTATACTTTTAATCAATGAAATTAAAAAATTGAGGGACGATCGCAACCCCAATTCTTGCTCTGTTTCTGGTCACATCACGTCAAATTAAATACAAAAAACGATTGACTTTTATTCTAATTAACCATAAATGAAACACATAAAAACCAACTTTTTTATTAAAATAAAATACGCATGAAACTAATCATAAAATGTTTTTGACTATACTCAAATTACATGAATGAATGAGCAATAAATATCTTTTGAAAATAAAGATTAAGAAAGAAAAGATAATTGGTGGTGGTGGCACCCGTCAGAGAATGAAATTCTTGGAAGTATGCAACGTTGACAAAGCAAAATGTGTGGGTGATGCACGCCAAAAATTTGTGTGTTATTTTAGTTGTCCGAAAACAATTCCCACCCCCAACGACTAAATATATATCTCGAAATTTCAAAAAAAAAAAATTGACGAGAAAATTAGCAATTTCCGCAAAGTTCTTATCTTAAAATTATATTTGTGAGCAGAAATAAAGATTTAAATCTTGATTTCTCATTATTTTCCTAAGTATTAATTTGTTTTTAAAAAAACTATATTTAAACTTGAACGATAAATAAAGTGAACAAAAGATTGATCTGAATAATCATCAACACTCCATTGGGGTTCAAAATGTCCTTATTACATGTTGATTTCACTTGCACCATATATATTTTAATAGTTTTCATATATTGCATACACACAGTACATACTTATGTGAACACTGATAAGTTAACACTCACCTATTAGATATACAACTTCATTGATGCTCACATAAGTGTGCATAGTGAGTATCCAATACATCAAAATTATATATATATATATATATATAATGAACATATATGTATGTTATAAAGTAAGATGATCATCCAAAAAGACGACTATCAACTATCAAAATTTTCAACATAACTATGTGTGCATGCATAAAATAGAGCCTCTACCCTTTACTATCTTATATTTTCCTTTTATGATCATAACTTTATACAAGTTAGCTAACTAACAAACCCCTCTCTCACTATCAATATGAGACATTTGGGCATTATAAAATCAAATTAACTCCATTGACTTATGTATATATAAAATGATAACTCAAATTCCATTAACCTTTTAAAGCCCTCAAGTTTCCAACCACACGAAGCCACCCACAACCAGTCAAATAAATGCTATATTATTTTAAGTCGTTGTTCTAATATTTTATTCGGATCGTATAATTCGGCAAATTTTTATGTAGAAGCATTTAATTTTATATAAAAATAATTATTAAATATGCCTTTTTTAAGTTAATAGTTTTTTAAGATAAAAATAATATAAATGGTTTAATTTTATGATATAACGATGAAGATCAATCAAAAAAATTCCTTGTCATTTTGTGAACTTACTGTCATTTTGTGAACTTACTCTATAGATAATAATCCATGCCTATTATAAGAGTTATTATTATTTGGATTATTTCCGTATATTTATTTACGAAATTAGATTACCTATTTCATCTCCTCCTTTTTCTAACACAAAAATCTTGTCAGTATTAGTCCACGGTCTCTTCCAAAATGATCATCACCGTAATTTACAAGCTTATGTTAAAAAAAAAAACTACCATAGAAAATTTGAAAAGGAAAAAATTTATCCTTTTTAAAAATTAATTGTCAATTTTTGTAAAAAAAAAAAAATCATGCCTAAAGCCTAAAAAAATTATTAAATACATAAAATTACTTTTTATGCACACAGTATATGCATAGAATCACTACAAATTATGTTATATGCATACATAGAATAAAAGAGGACTCTTGTTGATGTTTTGTAAAAAAATTAAATTTCAAAAACACCTTTAAGTTTTATGTTTTCCGCCAAATAATTGGTTTTAATTTCAACAACTTATCTTTTCTTACATGTTTTAAATAATAAGTTGATTTGAAATTTAGTATACATTTTTTCCTCTTTTTCCCCCTTTTTTTAAGTGACTAAGCCTATCCTTTTTTATTTTTATTTTTGACATAAGATTTCGATTCCGATGAAAACGGTTACTCACTAAAGAAAACCCCGGCACCGTTAGTCACATGCTCTAATCCTCTGAGTTACAAGCCCCAACCCGTCTCAACTGAATCTGTTCTCGGGAGTACACTCAAGGAACATTTCATCTCCCCACCATTTTAGGTTAAGAAAATGTGAAAGAGCGTTGTGAATTTAAACTTCATTTTAACAGTAACAAATATTATGTAGTATATGAATATTATAAAATAGCTGTAAAAGTAAACGCTTGGTTTCGCATTCCATTGCATGAATACTTATTTAATTACCATATGTAATTATTGTTAACCAGTAGTAACATGCAATGAACGGCTCAAATTGGTCAACAGAATCAACTCGACCATCCCAATGAAGGAAAATGTGTGGTGTGGATTTGATTAAAATTATAACGTTTCCGTTCTTATCTTAGGGTTAAAGAAAGGGCACTCATTATTTTATCCAGAATGTAAATATAATTAATTACCACCTTTTGACCGTTGACTGGGAGTCACGTGCGTGGTATCTTTTGACTGCAATTTAACTCGCTATTCAGGGGGGACTCGCACGTGCGCTTTATGTCTCTTTCGGCGACCGTACCAATGAAAATATCGAGGATCATTGCAACAAAATCTTTGTTTTTGTTTTTTTGTTTTTTTTGAACGGACAAAATCTTTGTTATGTAATCTTATTATTCGGTTTTTTTTTGTTTCTTTAATTTTATCTTGCTGGTATTGTCATATCCCTGGATTGATTCTAAAAATTTAATCAATTAAACACAAGCTTAATCGATTAAAGATTTTAATGTGAGTTTGGTGGCACAAGTTTAGAAAATAAATCCATATCGAATAGAGCGGGCTAAAGTACACGAGCGCTTGGAGAAGGTTTTTGTAATAAGCTAGTTGTTAAAGCTAAAATATGTCTGTTTATCTTAATGTCTCTTTTTCAGCTCTTCGATAAATTGAAACATTTAATAAAAAAACCGGGAGCTTTCAAGAAGCAGTTTCGAGAGAAAGATCATTGCTAAAGTGAAAAACCGAAGCATATATTCCATTCTATGACTACGTTCTAAAACTTTTAGAGAAAATTATAATTTTAATCTTGTTATATTTATTTTTTCACGCGTTCTGTCTTTCATTTTATTAAATTACAGTCTCTTAGTTATTTATTTTTAACATTTAGAAATTTTATTCCATATACCTTTTTGACAAATAAAATATGTACTTTTTTTAAAAGAAAAAAGTTGTAAAAATAATTTCAAACTTCAGCAATCAACAGTTCAACACCGAACTCAAATCATGGCCTGCAGTATCATATTTGAGTCATTTTCTGCGCTTTAATTAATTTAAAGTTCTGAAAGGCCCAATATATTCCAAGATTTGATTATTGGGCTTATTGGGTCTGATACGTGGACGGGCTTCGTTTTTTATGTCAAAGTAGCCCATTTTCCTGCTGTCGGAAAACCCAGAATTTTGGGATTGGAAAAAGGGGGTGTTCTTCTATACGACACCGTTTCCCAAAAACCCAACATAAACTTAGTCCTCTTCGTCAATTTTCTCTCTAAAAAACACTCGCCCCCCAGACGACACCGTTTTCTACTCCATCTACTCGGACGACTCCACCTCCCCGCCGAAATTGGGTCCCTCCACCGCCGAATTCTCGACTTCCTTCACCCTTATATAGCTCCTTACATATGGCAGCATCAACCCTTTACTCTCTTCCTATCCAGTTCTCCGCCAATTCCGAATCTCTCCGGCCATCTCCGCTTCGGTGACCACCTTGAAGACGAATGGTTCGTGGTTTACCTATGTTCCACACCTCCAGGACTGTCCGAGTTTGGGATTCTGATGGTGAGTAGAGATGATTTTCCTAGCTTGCTGGCACCGGTATGCCGTTCAGTTGCATTTCAGCAAGAGAAAAATAAGAAATTTATTTATCAGGGGACCTCTTATAGACAATTATTTTATGTTTTCTCCCTTCTGTTAGAAATGAATTATTACAAAGTTTCGATGAATAGAGGAACAAAATAACTACCAACCTTCCAAAGTAAACAAGTACAAGGTAGTTTGAAGGAATGGAACTGAAAATAATTAGTCCATTAACGGGTTACCAACTGGCAGAAAACACAATAAAAATCTTTACAAGCCTGTAAAAATTAGATAGTTTACAGCTCAAGCAATTCTTGCTTAAAAACCAGGAAACGAGATGAAGGTAAATACATCGCCATCTACGTTGTACATGAGGTAAAAAGAACTGGACAACAAATGAACAACCCGGAAAAATGATCACGTGTAGAAAGATTTCAGGGAGGTGTACCACCTCTTAGGAGATGGAATCTTCTATTCGGATGCATACACGAGAATATAGAATTTTTCTGTTTCTTTTCTCGCGTTCCGAAGATAAATGCGCGTAAAGGGATCTTCGCCCTGCTCATGGATTGCTTCAATTGTGGTTGATCGCTAGAAATGCCGAACTCCTCGTTCAATTTTCTTAGCGATTTTTCTATTTGAAGCTGAAGTGTGCTTACATTATCAAAACCAGTTTGTAGCTCTTCTCTAACCTTGTTATTCTCTTGTTTCCTGATCATGATCTCGCCTTGAAATTTTGCCGCTTGATGACTACTAAATCGAATTTCCTCTTCTTCAACACCCTCCTTCAAAGCTTTCGTGATTTGCTCCTGAATGTTGCACAATGATGAGAACCTGCGTTTCAGCTCATCTTTTAAGGGCACGCTTTGCTCCAACCAAACGGTAAGCTCGATCTGTATCTCTCTCAAGTGCTTGTAAATTGGCCGGACCTCTGATTTTTGCTCGCTTGTAACACTTCCCACTTGAACCTTTTTTTCTAAACGCTTTGATATTTCATCCTGCAGATCTTGAACTTCAGTTTTGAACTTCTGAATCTGATGAAATGCTGTGCTAAATCTTAACCAGAAATCCAGGTTCTCATCCAGTATGGCATCGATGTCAGTACGAAGTTTTTCTTCAACTGCACAAATTGATGGAGTCCTGTCTATGAAATCCAACTTTACATCTTTGATTCTAGAAGTATTATCTTTCACTTTTGAATTCATGGTTTTTGATTCAGGTTCAGATAGCTGAGTGCTATAGTCATTTTTGTCATTTTCTTGTGGTAGATTCAACTTTTGGTGCAGACGTTGAATTTCTCCGTCCCTTTTGGCTATACCATTCTTAAGCTCTCGTATTTGCAATAGGATGTCAAATTGGCTTTCTCTCTCTTTCTTCTCCATGCCACCGAGCTTCTTCTTAATGTCCTTGTAATTCCTCAGAATCGTCGTATACTCTTTCAGTAGAATCTTCTCTTTGTCCTCCATTCCACTCAATAGCATCTGCTGCCAATTTAGCTCTTCTTCTTTCTCTGCTGATCCATTCCCTCGAGCATTTATAAAATCATCTGAATGATCGACAAGAATGAGTTCCTTCAGCTTCTGGTCTGAAAATGTGACAGTTTTTTTAGTCAAACCCTTACCTTCAACTGTCGTATCAATTTCTTTAACATCCTCCACATCTTCTGTTTTTGAAGCACTGATATATTTTCCACGATCACCTGGACTTGCCATTTTTCCCTGATCTTGCGAAGAATTTGTCTCCTCGGACTCTTCATCTGGCCTAATGCTGCTTAATTTCTCGGACAGTTGATCGAGGCTATTGCGGGCTTCTGTAAAGTTCATTTGCAGATTGCTATTTTGGCTTTCGACATTCTTGTTTAGTTCCTGAAGCTTTCTCAATTTCTCCTCCATTTCTTTCAACCTGGTGGTCAAAATGTGTGTTCCCTCTATCAGCGTCTTTTTTTCCTCTTCCAAAACCCGAATCTGCGCATGAAGATCATCTGCTTCTGTCTGTAATGTGTTTATAAGAACCGTTTGAGACGACACCTCAGTTTCTAAGGTGATCACCTTGTTGACAAGTTGGTCTATCTTTTCTACCAACTCTGTCACCGTGAGAGACTCCATCGATCCCATATTCAATTCGGCTCTAAATTTCTCCATTGATATCTCAGCAACCTCGGTCTCTTGCATCCCCTTGACCACTTCTTTACCACTTTTATCATCATCATCAATTTGTCCCATCAGATACTCGTGTCTGAGGGATTTAAGGCGTTCTTGAGCAGATTCTATCTTAGCGTGTTCCTCTCTGGCTTTTAGAATAGACCTTTCTTGTTTCTCCTCCAACTGAGACAACGTTTCACGACAGGACTTGAGTGCTGTTTCAGCCATCAACTTTCTTGCCTCATCGTCCTCGATAACCGTATCTACATTGAATTCATCTTGCAACCTGCACACTTTCTGCTGCATTTCCACGATCTGGTTCTCGATTCCCCAATATTTCGCAAGCCCACTTTCATATGAACTCTTAACAAACTCCTTTACAGTTTGCAAGGTCAGAATTTCTTTCTGAAGCCTATCAATCTCCTCAACAGCTTTTTCCTCGGTTAAGCCAGATTTTGGAACAGTTTTACTGGCGTTTGAGATTTTCTCAGATTGCAGTTGCTTTGAAGCAGTTGTTAGCAACCCTTTTAAATTTTTGATGGGCGCCTTAGGAACGTTTGGAACATTGTTACCCGTATGCATTTCCGGTATTTGAGAGTTCTTGACCGCTTTTGCCATGGCAGATTCATCGTATTCATCCATAGCAAACTGAACCTGTTCTGGGAATACTGTCGCTATCGTATGGTTGGCATTTTGCAACTCTTTGGATAAGAGGTCGTAACGATCGGCCATGGCTCGGAACACCTTGTAGGCTTCCTCCACAGAACTGATGAGCTCTGGCCTCCTCTTGTAATACATCTCAGCTCTCTTGGCGAAAGAGTCTCCATCTTCTTCAATGAGTTTAAGCATGTTCTGCACTTTTTCTTCCATATCTGCAGTGCCATAAACCATATGATATTTGTTTCTAATGTCCCAAGTCACACAACAATGTATTTGATAGGACCTAAACAATGCCTGAAGCATGAAAATTGGAATTGATGTGATGGAAACACACATGATTTCATCAAAATCTCTTCCAGGTGACTCGAACCAAAGATTCTGGTTCAACTCCTGTACTATTCAACATAATCGGGACCGTAATTGGAAGATTGAAATATGAGGTTCTAACATGAAAATCATTAGCAAATCGGTCGGACATCTATTTCCGGCATGTCCAATGCGATCTTCATGCTCATGCATCGAGTTGTGGATCCAATTTCCAAAAAAAGTGAGCTAATATACTAACATGGTATCTCCGTCAAAGTTTGTGATAACGCATACGTGAAACAAACATAAACACCAAAAGAGAGACCATCGTGCATCAAACTTGTGCAAAATAAAATTAATCTCCATATGACTATTAAGAATTATTAAAACAATAATCAAACACTAATGATTTTACCCTGAAGGCTTTGATCCAGCCATTTGGATTGCTTTGTCCTAATGTGACTAGCCCACCACCATGAGTATGCATTGTTTGCAGCTTTCTGCAACATCTTTCCAAATTTTTTTTTTTTAAATCTTGCTTGTTATATTATTCAATAATTAAAAATTAACTATATATTATGAAATAAATAGTTAAACAGCTCACATGGCACTAAATCAAGATTCAAGACGAGAGAAAAGGGTTTCCAAGAAACCAGAGGAAAATGAAAGAAATTTTAGTTTTGGGACAAAGAATGTTTAGATTTTGAACGAAAACATCATAGGACAGATTGATTGGTGGAGAGGTTGTTTTGCTCCAAAATCAGTGTTGGGCCATTCACTAAATAGAAGAGAAAGACAAAGCATTCGGCAATTCCTATGTTAAACGACGTGGCGTCCACTGGCCTTAGACAGCTTCGCATTCCTTCTTCTTCACACTAAAGAAGAAGTCACCTTTGCACTTTACACCCCCACTGAATAAATTTAAAGTGTAATAAAATATTTTTAAATGTCAAACTTTATATATATATATATATATATATATATATATATTGTTATATATATATATATATTGTTATTAAATTACATGAAAGATGTTCCAAGAAGAGAGAGAAAAGATATTATTATACAGATTTAACAATTGTAACACATAGATACACACATCTACTTCGAGGAAAATCTTATGCTTTGGTATTCATTGTCATCTCATATTTTTACAGAAATCTGAAATTTAAGTGAATGAAAACCAAATTACATTTCACTACTGCGGAAAATAATAAACCAGGACATCAGTTTTTACCAAGCTTGGCTGAGACTGCCGACTTGTCCTCACTTATCTGTGGCAGCCTTCACAAATGAGAAGTCCTCTGATCTATCCTCTGGTCTATCATGATGTATGCTCAACTCAACTTCTTTATTATCATCGCGATCAACTCTTATGATTAAGCTCGAAGTCGCACCTAACTCGGAAGACCGGTGATGCTGATCATGATCAGATTCGTCGTGGTCTTGATATTGATCAGTCGTCATATGTCCGATAGTTTTGAAGCGCTGAAGCCTGGTATGTGTCGAGTTAAATGGCGAACCCATTGAAGATGTCGGGCTTCCACCATCATCACCTAAAGTTCGTGTTGATGGATGTCCTCCTTGTCTTCCATGCTTTTTCTTTGCACCCATATGCCATTTCTTAAGGGCCTTGGACGTTTGTTCGTCGAAGATGGATTGCTTCATATGCGATCCCATCTGTTTTTCAGCCAAGAAATAGTTGAAGTGGTCTATTATAAACTGAAGTTAGTTGAAGCAGGAACACCAGAAGCTTCATTTCTTTAACATATTTGGGGGAAGGGCGTGAACTTAAATCTCAATAGACACGAACATTGGGTTCAGTCGAAATTCATTACAATTATGCATGCAAAAGCTTAGATTTAGAGGGGCTGAACTGAATTCTTTCATTTCAAAAGTATCCAAACAACTAGATTAGATTTAAAATCAAAGCTCCGATTTCATGTCAGTCAATCCAAAAGTAATCTATTTCATTTCTTTCGAACTTAAGCGAGGTGGGATGATCTATGGTAAGAGTCAGTTCAACCACATCGTTGTCCATCAAATTTCGGTTTCTCTTTTCTTGCATGAAGAATAAATAACGAAAGAAAGATGCAGGCGATCAAGCGATTAGCTTGAAGGTACAAATATCATGCCTGGTTTATGACACAAGGATCCGCGCAGATGGAGACTACACAATGATTTTCTATGGCAACTTCTGCAACAATTTTAGTAATTTGAAAATAGACGTGAAACAATTATTAACAGGGTGTATAGTATGATCCAATTGTTATACATTGAAACCCTCAATCCCGGTGATCAAGTATTAAGCGTGACAAATTACAAGTCTAGAATGGCATCGATTAAACCTATATAACAAAATGTTACAAGTAAAAGAGGCATTTCTTGAATTCACAGAATCATCGTCTAAACAATGAATGATTATAATACCTTGTCCGACAACTCAGACTCTATTCTTACAACTAGAGCCATGTATAGCAGAAAAATCATATTAACGTGAAGATATAGTAAAAAGAAATCAATGTCAAGCAAGAAAATAAATTCCATCCAATGATGGTATTGGTACCTGGACAACAAGGGCGTATAGTGGAAGGGTAATATAGCTGCAAAAGAATAGGAGTGCTACCCTGAAGCCATCAACACCAAAACAAATTTATTATTTTTTAACATATTCCTGTAAAGTCATTGTTTCTTCTGTAGCAAATGTTGAATTAGGACTTACCCCAAAACAAGTTTTGTTATTACAAAGGCCACATTACCTCTGTAGGAGCAATAACTAATACCATCTTCATACTGTGCATGAGCAAAATTGTCTTACGTTAATGATTTTGCAAGGAAAAATTTAATACAATACAAGTAAATAACTCGAGGACAGTCGTTACCCAAATCCACAGAAAGTATGTTATTTGGAAGGCATTCTGCAAAAAATGATTTAAACGATTAAAAGAACTACTTAGAGTGAATTTTTTTTAAAAAAATGTGAGACATGGGGACAGTTCTTCGTCGACAAAGGTAATACCTGAAACAACGCAAAATGTAGAAGCTGTAGAACCAGCTTAGGACGACCAAACCAGAAATGTTTATCTGAAACTTGCACAAGAGGCATGCCTTGAACCACTGCGCTTCTATCTTTGATCTCAATGGCCATTTTAGTCAAAATGCTCTGTAGCTCTGTGCCAACGGCTAGGATTATCTGAAGAAAGTTAAATAATCAGGCATTCTTCTTCAGGAAGTTGAAATTTTAATTTCAAAAATACGGACACTTACAACTAAAGGAATTAAGGATGCCCAAAACAGTGTCCTCCACCCTGATTTCGACAAATTTATAAAAAAAATATGTTACAAATGAATTATATAAAGCAGTAACGGAAATAAAACAACCAGATAAATCACAGTCTATCACATAAATCACAGATAAAGGGACACAACTGGCTACTTACCGCTGACATTTAGGAGCAGGAACATAACAAATGATGCCCACAACACCGGACTGTAATCATATAAACAACCAGATAAATCACAGTCTATCACATATATTTAATTTGGATAAACGAATTTCATATGATTTAACTGCATGCAAGTATGACATCACCTTATTCCTGCGATGCTCTTAAAATCATCCTCCAGTGACCTTTTGATATACTTTTGGAAGTCAAATTTACTTCCGGGGGCCAAATGAACCTAAAACAAAAGGTAAAGTCTGTAACTTAATAAGGACACAGAGTAAACATTTACAAACAGGTAAATTACGAAGATGTGAAATTTACAGTAATGAATCCATGGCGCAGGGTCAAGTAGTCGGATCTATTGACAGACCTGAAAAATTGCCTAAAAAAGCATCCCTGCATGGAAAAATATAGAAATTTTTTATATATTAATGTGTGGTCCAAACTAAGCCATGCTCCCAATTTGCAGTTTAAGACAACAATGGAATATAAATCTTACAATGTAAAACGATAATGGAACCCTGGTCCAGAAACTGGTGTGGGCTCGCACAAAAGAAGTTTCATGAGAAAGCCTGAATCTTGAAGTATCTGTCAAAATTCACAGTTATATTGCCTTAGGGAGTGAGGAAATTAAAAAAAGATTTCAAGATCTATAAGAAATGCTCACATAAGATACATGATGTGACGTACCATTAGAAAACTCGTAGCTATGGGACGACGTCTCCTGCTCCCATTGCTTCCAGCGACGAGTCTGCACCAAAAGGTCTGTCACTTTTTGGACTTTCAAATAAATATACAGCAATATGTGCTCTGAGGCTACAATAGGTTATCAAAACATATAATGTTATTCCGAAAAAATGCAAGAGTGATCTGGTAAAAGAATTTTGAATTACCTTAAATCTTCCTAGGGCCATAATAATACCACAGTAAGCGACATGCACTACTGCTAAAAAGAATATAAGGACATGAATCTGATGCAGTCCTTTTACAGATATAAGAGGTACACGCCCCTGTTAAAACAATAACATTAATGTTGCCAAAATCTCATTCTATCTGTATTTCACGCACTGAAGAAAAATGCAATTGAAATCCCACAAAGAAATTTCGATTGAAGAGCGAAATATGGCTACATTATCCAAGAACTGTGACAATGGTTGATTTGAAGCAACAGTTTCTCGCATAAAAATATCAAGATTTGAAGAGCTCAAAAGCAACAATTACCTCCTCGCAAACGGCCTCTTTTTTTGCTGCTAAAATTCTATGCTCATTAAACAACAGTCTACGTTGCGGTTGTCTCTCAGGACAAGGCAACATGGAGTTAGCAACACTAACTGGTATGCATATGGCTGCAATATGATACTGACTGAACACAAGGATTAGGGAGATGAAGCCGAGTATCATCAACTCTGCCATTGGAAAAAGGAGCAAAGTTATAAATCAAGAAACGTTATTTTCATATTAGAGATGGTGGGGAGAGATATAAGGGACAAATTACCGGCTTTGATTATCTCCAATGCCTCATATAGGGCTCTCTTGTGCCTATCTGTTAACCACTGTGGATAGCAGTATCGTGTTATGTCAAGGACGGTTTAATACAAGCAAACAATCTGAAGTAGACGACAATACACAAGGGCTGAGCCAGGACTCCATTTTTAGAGGGGACAGAATTTTTAATCAACCATTTTCATAATTTTTTAGGAGGTGCAAAAATACAATATTAATTTAAGACTAAAGATTTTTAATAAAATCAGGAATGGTTATCTAAATCAGGGCCTGACTTGAATGCAGCTTTGCCACAGACATTTAACAAGTAACTGCTGAGATTTAAAATAAACTATGAAAATAGTTACATTCCCTTTTAACTAAATTTTCGACTTTGCAACACAGATTGATGTAACAATCATGATCAAGAATTCTAATATATGAAAGCTAGGTGAATATGCCAAGCAAGACGAAAATAACAGTATGGCCATTGCTTATTTAAGCAGATCCAAACATATCTCCATTGTTTAGAAATTATTAAAGTAAAAGTTCAGCCACAGATCTACACAAATGAAAAATCTGAAAAGCACCAATTCTACAGGTTTAACATTCCGGACTCTTTTCAATTTTCCCAAATATTTAAAAAAAAAAAAAAAACAAATGATTTCACTTAGCTTTGAAAAGAAAAGCACTAATTCTACAGGTTTTCTTTTATATATATATATAAAAAAACTGGTGTGTAATTCCAAATAGGCAAAAACTTGCAAAATCAATGAATTAAAGCATCATGCGCCTCTACCATAATTTCTCATGGTACATTTAACTTTCTATACCTCTTTGTATGAAAATATCCTAAAATTAAAGTACCTAAACTGGGCTATGTAATTTCTAAATATAACAAAAGCATAGATTTATTCTTTCCATTTTTTTACAACACTATCAAATATTTAAACTGAGAAATCATGCTAAAAATAAGGAATTATCCAGGATAACATATTCGACTTTGAGGAGTCCCACATGTATCGGAAACATGTAGTCGCCAGAAAAAAAAATCAGCAGAGTGAATTTTTAATATCGATTGAAGAATTATTGGGTTTTTTGTAATGATCTTTTTCGCAGGGCTTTGATTCTTTGAAATAACACAAAAAGGGGAAAAAAACTCGAAAGCTACAAAATGGGTCCTTCCCAGAGGAAAAGCCATATGCTCGTTTGGGATTCTTTCATCTAAAGAAGCTTTTAGTAAAATACCAATCTGGTACATGAATCCAATGAATCGATGATACCATGAAATATTCTCCACTTAAAAAGTAAGAAAACAGTAACATAAATACCCAAAAAAAGATGAAAATAAGTGTCATGAAGTGTAACGTCAGGTTCATGTCTCCAAACGAAACAAGAAGAAAATTTGGGAAAACCCAAAAACATAAACTTGCTCAAAAAGATGAATCAAATACTAAAAAAAGTAAAGAGAAAAACAAGAACAAGTGAAGTAAACTGCATACCGTTCCAAATTTATGGAGAAGCTTTTCAAGCGCAATAGAGATTACTATAATGACCGCGCACACACCAGCTACAGCCCATGTCGGAGTCTGATCCAGATCTCTCGTGGTTCCGTATGCACTCGACATTTTTTTTTGTCTTTTTCACTGAAATAACACAGATCCCTTTACACTGGAGACAAATCCGAAGGCACGGATTTTATTGGAGCTGAAGAAGAAGGAGAAACCAGCTACTTGCTTTAGCGCCAGGTAATTCTACTTATACAATATTGAATGATACGATAATTTTGCAAAGAATTCATGGGCTACTAATTATAAGTTTCAGTTGAATCTTTGTTGATCTTTAGCAATTTCAACGTAGAATTTAGTTCGAGTAAAAGTCCAAGACCATTGAAAAGTAAACCACAACTCATTCTTTTGTGAATATACACAATAAATGAAGGGAAGAAGACAGAGTGAGAGTAATCCATATTAGACCACGCTTCGCATGAACAAATCAAATCAACGTATAGCTCTTCATTAAATTAGTTACTTGCCAACAACCTGTCAAAAATGTCACTGTTACCTATGCTGGCTTGTCCACAAATTTCAACGATGCATTCATATTTTTTTTTTTATATTTTTGTTTTTTTTTTTAAAAAAATATTAAAGTTATAAATCATTAAATTATTTATTTATATTAATCTTGTTTATCTAAATATTGCAATTAAAAAAATGCGTTATTTTGTTGCTAAATTAAATTACCCTTATCTATATTATCAAAATCATTTTACTTCAGCACCCAATTATTAAAATAAAAAAATTTGATATTTTTACGGCCACATAATATGGTGGTCCAGCCAAAGATAGATGATATATTATGTTAATACCAATTTTGTACGTATGTATATATACAATGTAAACATGGCAACATTCTACTTAATTAAGTTTTAACTGTTAACGTAACTAAAAATAGTGGGTGTGTATACAAAGATTTTATAAAAAAAAAAAAAAAAAATGGGAGTTGAGCAATTGTTTTGTGAAGTGAAATAGATGAAAGAAAAACGTATTTATGGCATGGAAACAGGGAGATTATTGCATAGTGGAGGAGAATACGTGAGCTTGAGATTTTGGTGGAGATAGTGTGGGTGCAATTTTATCGGTTTTGCCCATTAATTTTAAGAAGCACGTATTATTTTTTAAGGATAAAAATGTAAAATAATGATGGTGTAACGTTCAATTTTTATGAAATAATAGAGATATTAGAGACGGGAAATATAATTAGATCTCCACGTGGGAAGATTAGACCAAGTCCGGGGAACAGTTCCAGCCTGCTCAACTTGATCTTTGTAGGGAAATTTTCATGTGGCATTGGATATAAAGCTCAGGACACCATGTCTTTCATGACCTGATGACCAAGGCAAACTTTTCAATAGGTATCGATTGCTCGTTCAATTTTGTTTTGCGGTATAAAGTTCGAAATTTGGTTGATCTGGATGATCACTTTGAACAACACTTTGAATAACACTTTGGAATTGTTCGATGAAAGCTAAGATGGCACATCTTGGATACGATGTCATGTCATGCATGGTTTATCACATATGAATGACATATATTAGTAAACTATTTGAAAACTCGTAACCCCGTATAGATACAATATTTAAGAAGATATAAATGCATATTGTCTTTAGTTTTTATGCCCTTTTACACAGAACAAAAATAATGGACTAATATCCAGCATATTTGTATTTACTTAAGATCTATAAATTTTATTTTATCGACGAAGAAAGTTATGGCCATGCATGTTCATTTTGTATATTCGATCATACTGAAGGGTAAACTAGATCATACTGGGGTGACAAAAAGCGCAGATCTAAGTTAGAATCCTTCTGTGTAGTGGTGCATTACTACAGTGTACATGAAATTTAGTTAGACTAAAAAAAATTCTCCTTAGGAAGTTGCAGCCATTTTTTAGATTGTATGTTGGGGTTGACAACCCCACCCATATTGGCATTTTAAATATACTCGAGTTAAAATTTTCTAAGCTCTCTCTTTTTAATGGATTGAGTTGGGCTCCTTTTATTTTTAAAATTGAGTCATTGCACTATTGACACCATGGCTCATGTGGCTCCGCCATTGCCCACCCGAACCATGTTTTCTGGTAGTATTTGTCGGTGAGCATGAAACAAATTATGTGAATCACTCATCTACATTTATTGGGTTGTGAAAACGGGGGAGACAAGTTATAATTCATAACATTAACAAATCACGACAGTTTATGTGATATCTCTTGTTTCACATGTTAAAAATTAAAAATTTAAAATGAGTTTATAATTGACTACAATGGACTTCTATAACAAATTAAGTTAATCGTTTTTGTAAAGTGATGATGAATACGAAATAATTGCTATAGGAGTTCATTGTGTAGTCACGCAGGCGCAGGCTTTGCTCGGAGAGTGACAAGAATGGTATCAGAGACGGTTACGGGCAAAAAACACCGGAAAATATGTGTTATGTGCGGCAAAGTACTACGTGCATGAGAGTCACATCTTGAACCTGCGGGACAAATTAAAATGCTACGTGACGGGAGCCACTTCTTGAACTTGTAGAAGCCACCTCTAGATTCTTAGCGTTGGTGGATCGAGGGGTCAGGCCGCGACGAAGACATCGCGTTCTGAATGAGGGGTGATTGTGATATCTCTTGTCCCACATGTTAAAAATTAAAGATTAAAAATGAGTTTATAATTGGCTACAACGGATCTCTATAACAACTTGAGCTAATCATTTTCGTAAAACAATAATGAATACGAAGTAATTGCTATAAGAGCTCATTGTGCAGTCAGGCAAGCGCGAGCTGACGCTCGGGAGATGACAGTTTATGTTACACCTATCGGGTGATGCAATGCTTATTTGTGGTGGGGACGACAAACGCTGTAAATTTCAGTCATTTGATATCTCTTATTTCAGATGGGTAATCTCTAAGACATCAAGTTATTATTCACATTAGAATCACATTAGCTAGTCGTGTCACACGTGATATGTGTTCCATAAAAAATGTTTTTTTTTTAAAAAAAAAATTTAAAATTAAATTTATTAATTTTTGAAGTTGAAAGATAAAATCATTTTTTGAAATTAAAATGATAAAAGATAATTGATACGATGGAAATAAAGTTTGTAGTAAAAGATAATATAGTAAAATCATGTTTAGTTTAATAAAAAGAAGAGTAATTTATATATAAAAATAAACCTAAAATTATACGATAATCTCATTTTGTTAGTATTGACATCCATATATTATTGATAATAATAGATATAATTCTATCAACTCGTCAACTACGTACTCTCTCGATGGAGACAATTGCCTAATAGTTGGCCAACCTAAAGCGATCGTACCCTCCAAGTCGGTCAAATTGCCTAACTTATCCGATCCCTTAGTCCCAAGTTAAAAGACAAGACATGCCACGCCAAGCATAATACGATGGCATGGACTCACCTCAATTCGGTCCGAATGACACTTCTTCAACATTCGTCATTTTATGGACAAAAGTACCTATTTATTTTATTTATAAAAAAAAAATAGCAATATGACATGTTTTATGTAAGTATAATATAATATATAAATATATGTTATTTTTGTATTGTTATTTTTTTTCTCAAACAATTGGTTTAATTATAAATTTTACAAAATGAAAATTTAAAATACTTGATATGATATTTTACGTGTAAAATGATGGATACATAAACTAAAAGGCGTATGTTTGGCA
>NW_027356685.1:0-88885 GCF_012295235.1 Primulina huaijiensis | reverse complement strand
AAGTTAAAAGACAAGACATGCCACGCCAAGCATAATACGATGGCATGGACTCACCTCAATTCGGTCCGAATGACACTTCTTCAACATTCGTCATTTTATGGACAAAAGTACCTATTTATTTTATTTATAAAAAAAAAACTAGCAATATGACATGTTTTGTGTAAGTATAATATAATATATAAATATATGTTATTTTTGTATTGTTATTTTTTTCTCAAACAATTGGTTTAATTATAAATTTTACAAAATGAAAATTTAAAATACTTGATATGATATTTTACGTGTAAAATGATGGATACATAAACTAAAAGGCGTATGTTTGGCACCGGAAAATTGATTAAATAACATCGGTCAATCATTTTTTTTAAAAAATTGATACACTNGTAAACCTAAAATTATACGATAATCTCATTTTGTTAGTATTGACATCCATATATTATTGATAATAATAGATATAATTCTATCAACTCGTCAACTACGTACTCTCTCGATGGAGACAATTGCCTAATAGTTGGCCAACCTAAAGCGATCGTACCCTCCAAGTCGGTCAAATTGCCTAACTTATCCGATCCCTAAGTCCAAAGTTAAAAGACAAGACATGCCACGCCAAGCATAATACGATGGCATGGACTCACCTCAATTCGGTCCGAATGACACTTCTTCAACATTCGTCATTTTATGGACAAAAGTACCTATTTATTTTATTTATAAAAAAAAAACTAGCAATATGACATGTTTTGTGTAAGTATAATATAATATATAAATATATGTTATTTTTGTATTGTTANAAATATTGTGATCAATACTCACAGGTGGACTCAAACATGCAAGTGCTAGTCTCTTCACAAATTTGGGTACTTGGGAAGAAGAATTTGTACGTCAGATTTCTCCACTGCATGAAACTGAAGCAATTTTTTAAATTTTTCTTTGAATATGCATAAGAGGACGTGCTGATATCAGGTTTTGGACGGAAAGTTCGAATGACAAGTATTCTGTCAGATTAGGCTAATTCAGACACATAGATGTCTTGGCTCCCCCGCCATTTCAATCTTCTTATCCCTTAGTGGAAGCTACATTGGAGTCTCCATATCCCACCAAAAGTGCGAATATTTTTGCGGCGAGCATTGCAGTAAATCTGCAGTTGCATGATGTGCCAATTTCAGGTATTTGTCCTTTGTGCAAATTGCATTACGCCATCACTAGTCATTGTACGTGTTTGTTTTTTCTCGATTCGTATGTGGAAGATTTATCGTATCTGCTTATTGTTGGCACTTTAAATTTCATAACCACAACAAGATCTTTAAACATTCATGTCAAATTATCAGAAATAAATACTATAAAACATACCGGAATCCATAATAGCAAATATGTTTTGGATGAAGCCTTCCACAACCAAATCTCCTTAATTCTTCAATGGATCAACAAGTTTCTCACTTTTGATTCCTATTAGAATTTCTTTAATTCTCTCTTGAATGGGAAAGAAGAATAACTACATGTGTATATATAGATTTGGTTTGGGGACTACAACCATTCAACATGTCCCTTCGATGTGGTCTTTGCAAAGCAATGTGTCCCTTGCCAAACACCACATTAAATGACACACTTTCATTAGAATCCCATCAATCCTAATACTATATGATTTCTACACATTAAATTCCATACTTTAAATATATAATTGAGTAGACTTTATAAATCACTTATTAGACTCAAAATTAATTAGATAGTATATATAATATAATTGTTATTTAAATATGTAAGTCCATTGAAGAAAATAATATTTCTAACACTTATCTCCTTATTGAATATGTGTGCTACAGTTTTGTTGCTTTTGATTTCATATCTATCACCAGTTTATTCATCTGTGACAATTTGTTTCTCTTTTATGAATTACACTTTATATTATGCACTTCTTTTGGAAGAACTGAGCATAGGTATCCTTTTGGAGTATGATTCATCAAGCTCAAAAAATTATGGAGACAAATGGCTCCCCCGATGCTACTAATGTATGTTCCATCTCTTTGATTCACATAAATGGTATTCTATTTCAAGTTTTGAATCTGATAGTTAGTTAGGTTGTTTGATATTTGCTTTTTGTCATTTCGTTTCCATTTTTTAATTTCATATGCATGAGATTTTATTTTGTGTGATTTATGACATTTTTCTCACATAACCTACTCCTTTGGTGGGATCCAAGAGGATGGGGGAAAGACAAAAAATAATGGAAAAAAGGAAAACAGGGGATGGAGGAAGTTACAGTTCTTGAAGAGATGGAGGAATGAGCATACCCTTTCAAACATCGGAACACCCATGTGCTTATGCCACTATAGGGCTTAAGGCGAACCAAGCGTTTCCGTGTTTGCCTTTAATAATTATGCTCTGAAGATTAATCTCTTTAAATAATTTTCTTTGCGCAGATAGGCTTCCTGTTTGCTGGCAAAGCTATTTACACAGCTGTATGGGTTGCATCTGCATCGTTATTTATGGAGTTCTTAGGTTTCTCAACCCAAAAATGGCTCACAGCTGGAGGGCTTGATACTGTGTTGCTGACGCTTGCTGGACGTGAGGTGTGTTACCCTTGAATATTTATCGTAAATTATTTTTACGAGCATATTTAATCTCAATTTAAGTTTTTCTTAGGATTCAATCAAACCCTTTTTCTCTTTTCTAAATTCAGATTTTCACAAATTTCCTTTCTGGTTCATTAATGATACTAGCAACCCGGCCATTTGTTGTGAACGAATGGATACAATTTAAGATCAATGGCTATGAAGTTTCTGGATAGTTGAGCTTAGTTTTTGGTATGTCTTTAAGATAAAATGATCAATATGGCAGACAAAAAGTAATAATGTTTTTGAAAGCATAGCTTGTCCAGAAGAAGAATTGTTTGTATATGATCAAGACAACGTCTACCCACAATGAATGAACATGGACATAATTTGTTCATCATCAAACAATCAAAAAGTTCATTTGTGCATTGTTTCCGTACTGTGGGTCACTATCAATACTTGTGTGCACATTTGTATTGTTTCCCGACTGTGGGTCACTATTAAGTCCTTGCATTTTCACTTTGCAGCTTATGGGATGGTGGTCACCAACAATTGTCAGAGCTGATGATCGCGAGGCTGTCCACATACCAAACCATAAGTTCACTATGAACGTTGTGAGAAATCTCAGCCAAAGGACTCATTGGTGTATTAAAACCCACCTGGCCATCAGTCACTTGGATGTTAGCAAAATTAATGTGAGCGTCTTCATCATTCTCTTGTTGGTCTATATTAATGAATGTTGCTGAAAACATGTGTCTTCCACCTCTAGTCTTTCGCTTTAATACATCACATTTTTTTCTTGCCTCTTGGTGCAGAATATCGTGGCCGACATGAGCAAGGTATTGGCTAAGAATCCTCAAGTGGAACAACAGAAATTGCACAGAAGAGTATTCTTGGACGGTATTGATCCTGATTCCTGAATATCAGGCCCTCTTGGTCAGCTCTTATTCTTGAGTATACCTCGTATCTTGCTCAATAAATTGATTGCTTGTTCAAGCGTTGCTTTGTGTATTATACGGGTATTGCAGAGATGACTCTAATAGAATACAGTGATTTTGTATCCGAGCCAACTTGTCCAACAATTAGTATTTTTTTTATTGTGTGTCTAGCTTCTAATCTCTAGATTACATTTGGATACATATCAGTTTCTGTAATCTTTGCCACTGCTCCAGAGGAACTTGGCTTTTGGAGATGAGACAAGTGTTTTGCGTGCTAAGGTGTCATGTAGATGCTTTGTTTCTCATATAAGTAGTCCCTCTGTTTTTAAAACTTTAAATTAAAATTAATAGAAGATGTACACATGTTACATATATTATTATTTTTAAAGTTAATCAAATAATATTAAACAGTTATCACGAAATTATTTTTAATTTAGAAAAGTTGTTCAATTAAAAGATAGGAAAAATTCGATGTGACTTAAAAATAATAATTTTTTGGTGTCATATACATAAATAGCATAGATGCACAATACACTTTGACCCTGTCGATCTGTGTCATACCGTAACTTTACATTACTGACGTTCATGTAATAGGAGAAAACACAATTTAAAACATTCAATACCGTTGGATTCTCCTATTCTTGGCCCTCTTCGTATATATGCGCTTCAATCTCCACTGCAATTCGACTTTGATTCGCTCCTGAGGAAAATAGAACAGAGGGAATATAGCGAGAGATATGTACAAGTGAGAGATAAGTTAATCTCTCTCTTCTTCTCTTTGTTACTGTCGAATTCATTTGATTTTTATATATTTATGTTTCGCATATTTTCGATGAATTCCCTGTGTGTTTTTTTTAAAATTTTGCCCACGCACACGCTGTGATTGAAACCTTTTGTATTTTTTTTTCGATGTTCAATGTTAATGTTGTCCTAATTAAAAAAATTCGAAGTTGTTTTAGGAAGCAATTTTATCAGCATTCGAATTTTCGGAGGTCTCCATGATTCGGTACTGATACTGAAATTAGGGCTTTCATAGATTTGGGCTAGGTTTTTTATGTATCGGATTTTATCTTCGTCTCGTAGACCGTAGTTGCCTCCCCATGTGTAGATTTCGGGTTCTCGTCTTCGGATGGTATCTTGTTTATCGATGGTTCTTGCGATAATTATTGGATGTCCTTGTGTTAAATTTTATTAATCCAATCGATTCGACCCTGAGAGCGGCTTTTGCTAATCCTCGAGCAGTTTCTTGAAAACTCTCTTCAGATGAAGAGAATACGAAGATATTTTAAGCAATTTGTTTACTTCTATGAAATTACACTTCGGGGTTGCTTACAATTTTCTCAAATTCAACTGTTGATGCACAAAAATGTAGATTTTCGGGACTCGTGAATCGTCTTAATGTGCATTTGTTAAAACATTTTCTACTGGCAGATGGCTCGTACCAAGCAAACTGCTCGCAAGTCCACGGGAGGAAAGGCTCCGAGGAAACAACTAGCTACCAAGGTCCCGGGATTATGCTAGTGATTTTTTAATTTTCCATATTGTGATATTTTTCGCTCACTGTTATAATTTGGTACAATTTCTTTGTATAGGCTGCCCGAAAGTCCGCCCCCACCACTGGTGGAGTGAAGAAGCCTCATCGTTACCGCCCTGGTACAGTTGCGCTTCGGTGGGTTGCCCCTCCTTGTGTTATGTGGTAACGAATTGAAGTTCTTTGTTCAATTGTTGACAGTTGCATTAATGTTGTACAGTGAAATTCGCAAGTACCAGAAGAGTACCGAGCTTTTGATCAGGAAGCTACCTTTCCAAAGGCTTGTTCGCGAAATTGCCCAAGATTTCAAGGTGGGTTTAATGCTCGATGTTTGTATCATGATAAAATTGCCTCTGGTTTGTGTTCCGGTTGTTTGACTGACTGCCTTGATTTTGGTGCAGACTGATCTCCGTTTCCAGAGCCATGCGGTTTTGGCGCTTCAGGAGGCCGCTGAGGCCTACCTGGTTGGTCTATTCGAGGACACGAACTTGTGTGCAATTCATGCCAAACGAGTGACCATCATGCCCAAAGACATCCAGCTTGCTCGCAGGATCCGAGGGGAGCGTGCTTAGGTTTGTGTAGTTGGGTTCTTTAGTTTCGTCAATGTTCAAGAAATACATTAGTAGAAGTAGGGCTGCCTTAAACTCTGGGAACCTATCTGATATTTCTTTTTGTTAATGCCTTTGTTAATCATTTGCAGATTGACGACGCTTCGGATTAGTCTATATTGCACGGTATATGTTTTCAAGTCTTTACTTGGTTGGAATCTCAACGTGCTTGAAGTTATACGAATTTTTTAAATCAAGGGCATTCAAATAATTAAAATAATAAACAGTTTTTTTAAAAAAATTATTCTCCAGAACAAATCGAAGAGAATTCAAATGAATCTGTTAGATAGTACAAAATTTTGGAGCAATTTAGATTTTTGAATGTTTGGTCCTGCTCTACATAAGGAATTTCTCCTCCCATTTAATAAAATGAAAAATTGTAGATAATTGATATGACATGCAGATCAAAAGATCGTACGCAATGACGTCTGATCGCATTAACAACAAATGGAAGCGATCACTCGATGATCCCTGTATCAGCAAAGAGTCAACTTGCCTTTATTTACCACTTGAAACACGCACCAGCAGTAAATCCAAAATATCAACGTCTTACCAAGCATTAAACACAAGTATTTTGCTGTATGTCATACTGTAGCAGTATGATTTAAAGTACATTCCTCTAACTGGAGTTCATCAAACAAGATTATTAGGAAGCTACATACCAACAAGCAGCAGCGTATTTGGTTAGAAAACAAAACCAAATTCTAAACCTCAAAAAGTTGGCTACTCCTCGTCGGGCTTTTATGCTGGCTTGACCTCCTCCGAAGTATCATCCTGTACCAGAACGATAAACGAACCAATTAGTAAGTTCGTCCTCTCCCTCATGGCCTCGTGGCCTGTAGACATACATGTTAGGAAGAGGGAACAACCTGCATATCCGAAGTCCACAGAGTAAGATTGTCGCGGAGAAGCTGCATTATCAACGTGCTATCCTTATATGATTCCTCTCCAATTGTGTCCAATTCACCAATAGCATCATCAAAC
Organism: Primulina huaijiensis; assembly: GCF_012295235.1. Classification (NCBI taxonomy): domain Eukaryota; kingdom Viridiplantae; phylum Streptophyta; class Magnoliopsida; order Lamiales; family Gesneriaceae; genus Primulina; species Primulina huaijiensis. The sequence goes on along the minus strand of NW_027356685.1, from coordinate 82,278 downwards.
GCCTTCAAGAAACAAGCATCACCCAAGACCACAGTCATCAGAAACATGCAAAATGCGACTCTTACCCTTTGACGTAAATGATAAGTGAGAGCCTTAGATGTGGAGGTTTTACATCTAAGGTGAAATGTAAACTAATACTAGTAAATCTGTCGTTTCGTGGTTATTAAATAGTTCATTAAATGGATGGACTGGCATACCTGTTTTGCAAGACTACAAGCTTTTTCAGGAGAACTCAAAATCTCATAGTAAAAGACAGAGAAGTTGAGCGCCAGCCCGAGCCTGATGGGATGAGTTGGGGCAAGTTCAGCAGTAGCAAGGTCCTGCAGACAACATGAAACCAAAAGAACTAGCAAATCAAGAAATGAAACTCATGAAGCTAATCCAAAACTCTTTTACACATCATTGAACAAATCAAGAAACGTGAAAATGGTGCAGCATATGCATGAGATTCAATAGCTCAATCACACTCTTTTTAAGTAATTCAATTGTTAAATCAACCAGATAGACGAAGCTGTACTCCCAACCTCAGTCCCTCCGTCAGCAGAAAAAAGGAAGCAAAAATTCCCCCTCAATATGTTAAAGGCCATGAAAAGCACAAAAGTTTCAGTAACTGAGATTAAACTCTGAACTCTACATAAGCACATAAATAGAATAAAAAAATTTGCATCGATCCATCAATCAAATACTTAAAACTCTACTGGTCTATAGAGCGTGAGATCTTCCGTATTTCTCCTAAATCACATAACATGAAACAAAAATAAATGGGAAAAAAATACTATACAGCGAAAAAAGACTAAACCTGAGCCGCTTGATAAGCAGACAGCGTGTTTTCTGCGGCTTCTTTTCGGCCGGATCCAGTCTTAAACTCCGCCTCGTAACGATGATAATCTCCTTTCATCTTCAAGTAAAACACCTTGGAATCGCTGTTAGCAGCGGATCCGATGAGTTTGGAGTCGAGTAACTTCAGAATTCCCTGGCATATTGATGCGAGCTCGGATTCGATCTTAGATCTGTAGGTTTTAATGGTAGAGACATGGCTGTCATTGCCGCGGCTCTCCTCTTTCTGCTCGATGGAGGAGATGATCCTCCACGAGGCGCGTCGAGCTCCGATGACGTTCTTGTAGGCGACGGAAAGGAGGTTACGCTCCTCGGAAGTGAGTTCATCAGCTGCAACGGCGACGGCGACTTTCTCCATGAAATCAACCATCTCTTCATATCGCTCAGCTTGCTCAGCAAGCTTGGCATTGTAGACGTATTCCTCCCGCCGGGACGCCATTCAATTCAGTTGGAAGACAGAGAAATTTCGAGATGAGTGAATTATTTCTCTATTCCCTTCCTATTTCAACGAATCAGACTTGGTCAATTTCATATCAACTTTTTTTTTTTAAAAAAAATGTCCATATAATTTTGCTAAATAAATGATATAATTTAATATTATTATACATAGAATTTAATATAAATTATAAAAAATAATTTATAAAAAAAATGGCCAATTTTCATTTATTTTGTTTTAAGAAAAAGATCCTCGTTTTTTAAACGCAGGCATATGATACCATTGACGTTTTGGCATATATAATTTTTTTTATATGTACTTTTAAAAATGTGAGAATATAATTCAGCAATTGTTTTTTTGGGTGATGAATAGTTATTCAATAGCAATGTAATATAATATAATTAATAGCTAAAGTGAGAATATTCTCATAAGAGATTACAATACTCTTGAAACTTATAGAAATATATTACTATTACTGCTACTATTATTACAAAAAACATTGATCTCTCACTGTTTTTATTAGTATTTTTCGAAAACATCCTACATGACAATTGTAATTTCTGTTTTGTTTGTTTATTTATTTTAATTTTCTAAACCGCGCTAAATAATATAATTTACACGAATACAAAAAAAATTAATATATTTTTAAAATTATTGAAGTAATTACGGGTCTCCGAGTTAAATCAAATATTTCTCTATTGGTAAAAACTTGTGTGAAATGATATCACAGGTAATATTTTGTGACACGGATCTCTTATTTGGGTCATCCATGAAAAAATATTACTTTTTAAGCTAAGAGTATTACTTTTTATTGTGAATATCGGTAGGATTGACTCGTCTCACAGATAAAAATTCGTGAGACCGTCTCACAAGAGACCTACTCTTTCATGTTCATAAAATCAACAATGCTAACTCTTCATCCTCTTGTTCTGTTAGATTGCTTCCCAACGCGGTCAGGTGAACGACGAGGTTGAGTTCTTGCTACCTAAAGTACGTCAATTAGTACATTTTAAAATATGGTAAAGCTCTTGCCAATATAGGGTCTACAGAAAAAGATGTAGCATCCCGCTTGACCAAAAAATTAGACTCGCTGTCGCACGATCAAATCTAAGAAACACGAGATAGGTGCTTTAGATGTCTCCCTCTGAAGAAAATATTTGTATATATATATAGATCAAATGTTTGTGAAAATCAATTTACAACTCCAAATGCAATTTCAATGATAAACTTCCCACGCAAATATCGGCGGGTAGAACACAATACGGGTGTTCTTTATACACACTCCAGCGATTTTGTTTGACGTTTCTGGTAGTTTCAATGCATAACGAATCATATAAATCAAGAATAGCAGTCTCTCAGAGTGTGCTGGAATAGATTTACCCTTAATTTCACATCAAGACCTCATGCTGCATGCTGGTTTTTATCTTCTTGTTGCATTTTGTAAAGGTAGTATCGCAGGCTTCAGGCCAATTCAACGACCTTCCTATTAGATGGGGTTTTATTTGTTGGTTCAATCTGCATAAAAACGTTTTCATGTAATTAGATTGAGGTTCGTGAAAATCATAGTAATTTATGTTCGAAATTATCTACAAATTACATTACAGTAAACTTTCAACGCTCACATGAAATGAAACATTAAATAAAACTAACAGATCTAAAGAAAATGATGAAGCTTTGCAAGGTATACGTAGAAAGATGCAACACTCTAACATCAAGGCCGGAACTTGGATGGTGGAGCCAAGTCACGTAGTGGTGCTAGCCATTGAATGGTAGTGTCATTTTTTGAGCAGTAGAACCCGCAATCCAAAATGTTAAAAAGTACCTAAAATGAAAAACTTGATTTTCCTTTGCTGCTCAACCTGGTCTAGCAGAGATAGAACTTATGTTAGAGTTTTCTAAATTTAATCAACAGCATGTGGCGGTGAGACGCACATTTTCTAAACAAATTCACCCTCTCACGGGTCGTCTTACTTCGAAACTCAAACATCAACAGCCCAATAATTTGATATTTGTGAGCACTTAAAGCCTACTCTCCTCACTATAGGGGGAATTAACTGTCCACTTCTCTACTATCAAAACATTGCAAACGAGAGGAAATGAAGGTTTAACTCCATGAATTTCATCAAATGATTGATATCAACCCCTAATTTTATTCCACAATCAGTTTCAACCCCTTTCGAATCATTATAGTACTCAAACCACAATTTTCATTCGCACCCGTCCAAATTATCCACCAATCTCCTATATGAATGAAAATTGATTGAACAAATGAAAATTAAAAGAACAATGATAACATTCAATAAGAGGATATGTAGGTGTAGCCATTTCACCCTCCCTGGGGAGAGCATGCTTACTTTATCTACTAAGTGTTGGTCTCACTTGCGAAAATTTGAGATAATAAATATCAAAATAAAGAATAAATTGGACACCAAAATTTACGTAGAAATCTCCTAAAAATTATTAGGATAAAAACCCCGGACAAGATGAAAAGATTTCCACTATAATATTTTATGGAGTACAACCAACTCACTGTGTTTCCAAAGAGAACACACATTCTCTTAATACAGGAGAACAAACACCTCGCAAATATTACAGAACTAAGCACTCAAATGCTATAAGATGAGAGAAAACTCGAAGAAAAGATGATTTCATAATGAATGGGGGAGCTCTATTTATAGAATCCCTTGTCCGTGTGAAAACGCTTATAAAAGCGCGTTTTCTCCTCTACTTCATTTTTCAACAAAGTCTGCAATTCATAACGTGTTCAAATGTCTCCGCCTACTTTTGTTGACCGATCAATGAAGCCATTTGGTCGACATTTCTCCCACTTGGAGCTTTGATTGAGAATCAAACACATCTCCACGTACACATCCTTTCAATCTTGTCATTGCCTGCTATTTACGTTTCTGCTAGGCCACTTAAGGATCTACACCACTCAAACTTATCAGTGTTCACTGGCTTGGTTTAAAATTTCTTAAAATTCTGAGTATGCTCTGTAGTTGCAGCCTAGATTGATCTTTCATATCAGAAAAGTTTTTTTTATATTTTTTTATTAATGCGGGATTATTTTGTTCAGTCTACTAAATTGTTGTAGACATAATGATAGACAGGTACGAGAAAGCAAAGTTCAATGGAAACAATTTTATACTGTGGAAAATAAAGATACAAGCAGTTTTAAGAAAAGGAGAATTGCTTGACGGCTATTGGAGATAGACCGGTGGAAATTACGAATGATGGAAAGTGAAATGAGATGAATGATAATGTTGTTGTCAATTTACACTTGGCTATAGAAGACGAAGTATTGTCAAGTATCTCTGAAATAAAAACAGCAAAAGTTATCTGGGATACTCTGACAAAGATTTACTAGGTCAAGTTGCTACACAACAAGATTTTCCTAAAACGAAAACTCTATACTCTTCGGATGACGGAATCCTCATCGACGACCAAGTCGGCCAAGTGGCTGCATTGATTGGTCAACAAAAGTAGGTGGAAACATTTGAACACGTTATGAATTGCAGACTTTGTTGAAAAATGAAGCAGAGGAGAAAACGCGTTTTTATACGCGTTTTCACATGGACAAGTGGCTCTATAAATAGAGCTCTCCCCTTTCATTCTGAAATCATCCCTTCTTCGAGTTTTCTCTCATCCTATAGCGTTTGAGTGCTTAGTTCTATAATATTTGTGATGTGTTTCTTCTCCTGTATTAAGAGAGTGTGTGTTCTCTTTGAAAACACAGTGAGTAGGTTGTACACCATAAAATATTATAGTGGAAATCTTTTCATCTTGCCCGTTTTTTTTACCCTAATAATTTTTAGGGGTTTTTCACGTAAATCTCGGTGTCCAATTTATTCTTTATTTTCATATTTATTATCTCAAATTTCCGCAAGTGGGACCAACACTAAGTTGTAGACATGATGTCCTTAAGGTTTGTGAAGCTCACAACTTTCTAAAACAAAAAAAATCTCCTTTCTTCTTCATTTTATAGATAGCAGAATCCTCCGATAAACATGTTAAACTTTTGAAGACTCGGCTTTCGTGATAATTTCAATGCATAAAAAAACTTTGGAAAGATCGTGGACCAATTGTTGAGAAATTCATCAAGATTTACCGGTGAGACCGCTTCTCCAGGAATCTGGCCAATGTTGCTTTCCGGGCCATAGCCACTGTTGGGGTATAACCTATTTTAAGACATAAACATTGTAAATAAAACAAATTAATACATTATCAAGTAATTTTTAATTTCATTTTATCAAAGTCAACTTTTTTTTTAATTACAACTTGGGGGAAGGGTAACAGCGAGTCAACTTTTTTTAAATACACTGTCAACAATCGATGAGAAGTAGTGCATTGATACCACCTTTGGACTTTCGGGTATCATCGAAAGATGCATCCCCAATAGCATACACTTTTCTATCAGCCTGTTAATTATGCATTGATCAAGGAAGAAACTTCAAAAAGTTAGGATTCTTTAATACATGCAATGTTAAGATTAAAGAAAGAATTGAAATAAAATATAGGGAGGGTGACCTTTTGTGCATGAAAAAAAATGGGTGCATCTGTGGGACAGAATATGGTCGATGAAGCTGGGAACGAGAGTGGGCGCTCAAATTTGTTCCTAAAAATTATAAGCCAAATTATTCAATTATTTTTACATATATTTTCATAAAAATGTACCTATTATCACACCATTTTTCCAAGTTAAGTACCATTAACAAAGCGGGGTGAGTTAACTCCTTTATTTGACATTTCCATTTGTAGTCAATCTGACCGAAATATATCATATCAACCTAATTAAATAAATACGCCTCATGAGTTCGTAAGTTCGTGGACTCATGCAATTTAATCACCTTGAAATCGGTAAACTATCGTCGCGATTATATAGAAAACCCGAGTGACCGATGACCTGCTTCCCAACAAAGGATTGACAAGATCGTTCTCTTGGTTGAGCATTTACCCAGTCGTAGTTACAAGCCGAATTCCGCATCATTGTCATATTTTCTGCAGGAGACTTCCCTATCTTTTTCTGTGATCAAGAAAATATTACAAGTAAACTCTATGTTCAGATGTCTATCACGGCCAAAATAAAAATAAAAAAAATTATAAGCAAAAATGATTGGGTATAATATAATTTTGTTAACCGTTTGCCAGTACAAATGAAGTCAAAATATTTTTGGGTCTGAGAAAAAAAAAAGTAAAAATCGGTCTTCTTGTGGCGATAGATAACCGTAAAGTTCAATTCACAAATAACAAATATAATAAAAAAAAAATATACATACAAAAAAACAATATATTAGATTAATAACAGATAATTACATAAATATTAATCGTCTAAATATTTTTCTAAGGTATTGGAAGTATTGCTCCCTTGATCTGAACCATCTTGTACTTTTTTTTTCACGTACAGCAATTCTTTGAAAAAGTGTAGATCGAACAGCATCTCGTTTGTCCAGAAATATTATTTTATTTCAACTAGCTAGCATGTAAATTGAAATATTCTTTTAAAAAAAATATTCTGCAAATTTTCATTAATAAGCACATAAAATATGAGGCTCACTGCTAATATATGTGACAATAATAAGTTTAAAAAAAAAAAAGCATGGAAATAAAATTATTATAGAATAGAACATAAAAGAGATATTAATTGGCACATAGATTCAGACAGTCGCAGGTTCCCACCTGAAAATGCGGTGTACCGATATATATGGATAAATAATTATATTATATATATATATATAAATGTGAAAGTAGAATTTGATTTATTTGATGTATTGTTTTCCCAAAAAAAGCAAGAAATCTAACCCGGGGAAAATCTCGGAACACTGCTTTTTCTTCCATGGGAGAACTGGTACAAAGAGACAAGGACACATTACCTTCCCCACTTCCTATGCCTAAAGATATATAACATGAATTAATTAATCAATCAACAATCGATTCCCAATTGATATTCGGCAAATCGAGAAGGATTTCCCGCGGCCAATTAATTAATACCTGAATCCACGAACTCATCGGGCTCGTAACTGTTCTGCACCGCCCCGGGAGCTGGATTCTGGGAATACAGACCCATGAAATCTATCTCCATAGCTAGAATCAACGAATGAACGTTCAAAAAATAAAATTGGAAGCAGGAGTTGAGATGGGGAGGAGGTAGGGTTTGCGCTGAGTGAAGAATGTCAAGAAGAGAGGATAAATGTTTAGGCGAGGCGGCCGCATGAGAGCCACTGAAAATACAGAGCGAAAAACACGTGCTGCTTCCATAGCGCAGCCCCTCTGTTTTTCTCAAGACAGCTACCACACACATCTTTCACGTGACATTTATGGCCTCGGAGATAATGTCAAATGTTTCCCACTCGGCTATTGATTGATTGATTCATGTTATATCATCATCAATTCTTTGAACACAAATAATGGAACTACAAGTTTTTACCAGAGTTCGGATCTATTTTTTTTTTTATTACAACACACGCGGACATGGAATTGAACCCGAGAAGAGAAGCTAGCTAAAGACATCTCCAACCGAGACTTGAAAATAGTATTTCACGCTATTTTGCTGTCCTATGCCCTCCAACCGGGGCGCTCGCCTCCTGCGTTAAATTTGACGCAGGAGGCAATTTTGACGTTTTTTGAATTTTTTATTTACTTTTTTATTATTTTTAAATTATGATTAATTTAATAAATAATATATTTAATAATATATGAATTCTTTAATATATTTTAAATGATTTAAAAGCATTTAATTAATATATTAAATAAAAAATATTTTGTTAGTATTAATATTTTGTTAAATATATTTTTAAAAAGAAATATTCTGAGAATATTTTTTTTAGAGTAAGATTTGAAGTAGATGGTTGGAGATGGATATAATATTTGGTGCAGAAATTGCACTATTTTAAAGGAGGGGGTCTCATGTGAGACTGTCTCACGGATCCTAATCTGTGAGACTAGGGGTGGGTACGGTACGGTATACCGTACCGAACTACGGTACCGTATACCGTACCGTAAATATCGGTATGGAAAAATCCATACCGATACCGATACCGAAAATTCGGTATACCGAATGTTCGGTATACCGAATTTTCGATATGAAAAAGTTCATATCGGATACCGTACCGACACCGAAAAAATATCGGTATACCGAAAAAATGTCGGTATACCGAAAATATTTTCGGTATACCGACATTTTTTCGGTATACCGATCTTAAATTTAAAAAAAAAAATAAAAAAAAATTATTTTCGGTATTTCGGTATACCGAAAAAAAAAAATTTAATTACCGATACCGATACCGAAAATTTCGGTACGGTATCATACCTACCGTACCGAAATTTTCGGTATATTGATTTTTTCGGTAATTTCGGTATTTTTTCGGTACGGTATTTCGATATTTCGGTATATTTTCCCAGCCCTATGTGAGACCGTCTCACGGATCCTAATCTGTGAGACGGGTCAACCCTACCCATATTCACAATAAAAAGTAATACTCTTAGTATAAAAAGTAATACTTTTTCATGGATGACCCAAATAAGAGATCTGTCTCACAAATACGACTCGTGAGACCGTCTCACACAAGTTTTTGCCAAAATACAGAAACATTTTTTGAATCAGTTAAATAATATTAAAAAAAAATGAACTATGGGGATTTATAGATCAAACAATCTTAATATTTAGTGAACACAGTAAATAGTAAGGGTTGTTAGCCCACCAATAGTCCCTCTCGGTTGATTTCGAACACAGTTAATATTGCTAAAAAAATATACTACCCTCTCTGTCTCTGAATTTATCGTTCAAATTTGATTTAATATTGTATTTGGATGAAAGAATTTGAAAATTCTAACTTTTAAATCCATTTGATTGCTTGAATAAATTTATGTTGAGTTCGTTAATCAACGTAAAAATAATGATAATTATAATAGATTTGAAATATACCAAGACCAAATTCACTCATTCGTTAATTGTATATGTTAAATCATTGAAATTGCTTAAAGAGATACGAAATACTTCCAAATTAGTTGTCCTGTAATAACAAAGCATTATTGAAAAGTCAAGTTTTCTTTTGTAAATGCAGCTGTTTATATATTATATAGATAAAGGAGTAGCTGTTAAGGTTTCAGAACCTATGGCACCGACCGTGAAATTGACATTATAATTATTTAATACAAATCCTTCAATATATTTTAACGGGCAGGATAGAATCTTCTTTCTCACATGGCAAATTGGCATTGTTGTTGGTAATCCCTAAATGATTGATTTAACGTTAATTTTTATTAACATAAACATTCTATTTTTATATTTATTTTAATTTTAAAAATAAGAATAAAAACACATGGCCATGCTGTTACAAGTTAGTAACTTGTATTACTTGATCCTGATATTAAATCAACAACAAATGCTCAGTTTGAACAAATTAGAGCTTAGTTAGAAAGGTAAAAATATATATTTTTCAAATTTCACCAGCTCAACAATAAGAATTTAGACAGTCACTTTACAGTTCAGACAATCAACAGGAAGAATAATAACAAATTTCCTCAAAACCAAATTACATTAAAATATGAAACTCAACATGGGAAAAAATCAGAAGTGCGCCAAAAAAAAAAAGAAAAGGTAACAGATGAACAGTTGATGCTTGTACTCAATCTCCAAAAATGAAGAGGCAATCACAAGGGGCCTTTAGGAATGTAAAACTTTTGTTCTAAAGAGGTGGTAATTATCATCATGAGCCAGTATAGTGCTGCGGTTCTTCAATATTAACAATGTTGCCGCTATGATCATGTACATTCGAACGACAAATCTCCTCGATTTTACCACAAACCTCGGTCATCGAAGGGCGTTTATCCGGGTATGGAGCAGTGCAATCAACTGCAAGCTTCAAGAGCTGAACCATATCATCTTCAACGTTTTGATATCGAAGAAGTTCGATATCAAACACTTCAGACGTCCACTCTTCTCTAACAATGGACTGAACCCATCTCGGGAGATCGACCCCTTCCTCGTTTGTTAATGAATGAGTCGGAGCCTTGCCCGTTAGCAGCTCGAGCAGTAAAACTCCGAAACTATAGACATCTGCCTTTTGTGAGACTTTCCGAGGATCGGTTACCTCTGGTGCACGATAGCCAGCAACACGGTTAGGGGTGGTAGTAGGTCCTGCAAGCTGAGCGAGGCAAAAATCGGAGACACGGGATTCATACGAAGTGGTAAGAAGGATGTTTGACGATTTGATGTTTCCATGGGAGAGTGTGGGGCTTTGTGAGTGAAGGTAAGAAATTCCTCGTGCTGCACCGAGGACGATGGCCGCCCTTGTCTCCCAGTTTAAGGGAGTCCTGCCGACTCCCTTGTTTCCTGCAACATAGATCGAATTAAAACTCATCAAATCCGATAAATTTACCTTTGACATGCTAAAATTGGAACCCCATTTGAGTAAAGAATCACACAGTTTTCAAAAGAACGAGAATTTGGCAGCACGCCAAGATTCTATGCATAGCAAGACTAGCTAGTAGTGCCTTAAAAGAACAAGTTTAGCAAGACCAAAGGCAAGAAAAGAATCCGAAGAAAAGGAATCCTTCAGCATTGACTTTGAGCTAAAGTAAGACAAATGATGTTAACTAGTTACTGCAAACATAGAAAAAAAAAATAAAAACGAACAGGCAAAAGGCATTATCACTGTCTCATTCTGCTTATGCATCGCAACCTTTATCCTAAACTATTCCAATTTGCAGCCTTAGAAGTAAATCAAAATGACATCTAAACTAAATATAACTACATAACAAGATGCAAATTATGGGCCACAAACACTAAAAAAACACTCATTCCAGGCACTAAGGAATAAGATTAATAATCTCAACAAGATCAAGAAGAATTCTCACCATGTAACAAAGCAGACAAGCTCCCCATTGGCAAATATTCATACACTAACAGCTTCTCCTCCTTATTATAGTAATAAGCTCTTAAAGGCACTAAATTTTCATAATCCAATCTTCCAACTTCCTCCATCTTTTCCCTAAACTCCCTTTCTCCCATATTAGCATCCCTCAGCCGCTTCACCACCACCGCCAGCCCCGTTTCAAGTACCGCTTTGTATGCGGTTCCGAATGTTCCCTTCCCCAAAACCTCAGCCGACGCCCTCAGAAGATCCTCCAAGTCGAAGTGCCACCCCGTTTTCCCCAGGAATACCAGCCCTTTCTTGCCATCCACAACCACCTTGCCTTTCTCCTTCGCCCCCAATGCCGCCGCAAAACTACCACCCGCGGCCCCATTTTTAACTGCGCTCTCCATTTTCTCCGGTGGGACTTCGAGATCTCTCACATTAGCCACGTCTTCATTATTTGATTTTTTTTTCTTTCCAGCGCACGCTCTGCACAAGCAGAATAACAGCAATAACATCAGCAACAACCCGATTACCGAACCGATTACAATCCCAGCAATCGCCCCTGCAGAGAGATTTTTCTTGGATTTTCCACCACCACAAGAGTCGAGCGGAGAGCCACAGAGCGAATTTCCAAGAAAAGAACTCCTGGGCTTCCCCGAAAGGTGTTCTGGAATCTCTCCAGTAAGATTATTATTAGAAACATCGAACTGAGCTGGAGGAAAATCCAGATCAGGAACTTGACCAGAAAAGCGATTGTCCTGCAAGTACAGCGTCCCCAAACGGGTCAATTTATTGAATGACGGCGAAATTCGGCCAGAGAAATTGTTATCCGCCAAATTTACACGCACAAGAGAGGTCAAGGAGAACAAAGAATCCGGAATTTCGCCATCGAAAGAATTGTGCTGCAAATAGAGATTACGGAGTGAAGTCAGTGAAGAGAAAAAGTCCGGCGGCAGATTCCCCGACATCGAATTGTAACGGAGACTGAGTGTATTTAGATTGGTCAAAATGGAGATCGTATTGGGTGGAATCACGCCGGAGAGCCCCATTCCCGGAAAGTGGAGCTCAACGACGGTGGAATTCGACGGCGCATTGCACACGACGCCAGCCCACGAGCAGGGAGTGTGCCTAGTTAGATCCCAGAGGAGGACTCGTCCTCCCACCGCGGAACGAAAGGCGACGAGCGCCGCCCGTTCACCGGCAATGTCCGCGGCGGTGAATGGCAGCAGAATGGCGGCGGTGAGAATGAGAAAGGCGCAGAATTCTAAATCGAAGTGCCTCATCGATGATCCCGCAGTTTGGTCGACCTTAACAGAGGTAGATTTGTGTGATTTTTGTTGAGGTTTGGAGAAGTTTAAAAAGGAGTGGGTTTCATGTCTGAAATTCTGATAGTTGTCTGAGTCAGTACAAACAGTGAACTGTTACTGGATTTTACCCATTTAATGTCAAATCCCTCCAATAAGAACCACCTGGAGTCATTTTCATATTCCAAATATGTTTGGAGTTTGGTATTTCATTTCTAGGACAGCAAAACTATCATGACTGGTTAATTGTGTTAGATGTATTTTTTATCCGATTTGATTTATAAAATAATTTTTTCCAAAAATATTAATTTTCACTATTCGAATCTAACTCGTCTCTCGTGAGATTTACCCTACAAAATTATATTTGAAATGAGTTCTCTTCTATTATATAATATTAGTTAGAGATTATGTGATACCTTGTTTTTATCTTAAAAAACAACTTAAAATAAGTTGAAGAACCTCGATTAATCTATGGTTTTTGAAAATTATCAAATAAAAAAAAATCTAAACACGAGTTTATTTGTATTCAAGATTAAAAATCAAAGAGTAGGACTTTTGTGAGACGGTCTCACGAATCTTTATCTGTGAGACTGGTCAACCCTACCGATATTCACAATAAAAAGTAATACTCTTAGCATAAAACGTAATACTTTTTCATAGATGACTCAAATAAGAGATATGTCTCACAAAATACGACGTGTGAGACCGTCTCACACAAATTTTTGTCAAAATTCAAATTATGGGTCTCACACAAATTTTTGTCAAAATTCAAAATATTCCATAAAAACACAACTTCCACAAAAATGCAAATAGATACAAAAATTAGAGCTCACCATACAACAAGTCAATTAAAACAATTAGTTCTAAAATGTTTTTTTACAGTTTTTTTAACAAAATGAATTCCTTAATAAATTTTCAAGAATGTATATTTTTAAACAATTATTATCATGATTGAATATATTTAAATATAGTCGATAGAAATTAAAAATTGAATTATATGTAATCAAGATAATACTAACCGAATAATGAGAATTAAAAACAGCACTGACATTATGATATTTATACAATAAAATCAGATTACCAATTTCATATTTCGTCGAAGAATATTATCCTTTAATTTCTTGAAGTATTGACGGACAAGTTTGCAGGAATTTACGTAGGTTATATGATTTTTAGTCAAGGATATATGTCACGCCCCGAACGAGCGCGACATCGGCGTTGTTTTCAAATAAAATTCAAAAACAACAAGACTCATAATGTATAATTTAACCAAAAATCAGTATATTATTTCATGACGAAATTTGTTCTTATATCTCGAAGTACAAAACATAATCAAATACATCAGCGGAAGCTAAAACTTATCATCATAGGGCCAGCAAAAATCAAATAATAGTAGCACTTCTAAATGTCTCCTTTTTAATCAGACCGAGATTATGTATGCTCTTCCTCTTCGAGTTCCTTTTCATTCTTATCTGAGGGGGGAAATAAGAGAGTGAATGTTTTGGGAAACACTCAGCAAGTGAGGGGCGCCGATCGATTACCACAAGTACATATAAAGATAATTTAAATTCCATATTGCAAACAGATTTTCAAAACATAGTATATCATATCATATCAGAATCGGAATCGAATGTGAAAGAGAGATTATCAGACAATTCAGAACAGAACGAATCAGAACAAATGAAAACATTGTTATTCATCTCGTTTTCCATGGTTAAATTGTCCCTCATATGTTAGTCCTCTAAGGGGTGAGGCCAGAACACAGTTTTATACCCACTGATGGGGGCTATATAGAATTTACAATCGTCGTTGCATATCCCACTCGAATCATAACAGTACACCTCAGAATCAGATGTATCAAACAACACTTATCGGAATTTTTGAATGAACTCAGCAGAATCAAAGAACTTCGGAAATAGAAGGAACATATCGTACATCGATCAAGATTTTATGAAATATATAATAGCATTTTTCGAAAATGGTTTGACACACATACAAGAATGTCATGAAATACTTATACAAAGTTTAAATTACAAAGAAATACATAGCAAAAGCCCACTTACCTCGATCTCAGCTTCATATAATGGAATCTATTATTGATCATCTTCTATCATCAACTTCATTACATAGCTTAAGAATTATATTTCATAAAGAAATTCTTAAATATCCATAAGTACATCATACCCAATGTATCCACATAAAAGACGATTATTTTCAGTGCCCTTTAATCCTTACGCCACCACTCTAATTTAATAAAAAGAATGAGCAGATATTAGTATGGGAGGGAATAAATTGGTGGTGACAAATTGACAAAATAAAATGAATTGGAATAGTACTTAGTAAATTTAGTTGTGATAAAATATAGGGTTTATGGCTTGTCTCTCCACTCTCTTTGTAAGAAAAATGAAAATGGGTTGTGATGATTTATATAATACACAAAAGTGACATGAAAGGTTGACAATTTAATTAGGAGAAATTGTTATCACATTGAAAGGAATTTATGAAAATGAGTTACAACTTTTAAATAATAATAATTTCACATTAATATTGAAATTAAGATAAATCATTAATTGAAAATTAAAATAGTGAATTAACTCAAAAATAACATATTGTCTTTGAAGATAAAATTAATTATAAAAATTAAATCTTTACTCTATGTACCATGAGTGAAACAAAATTCAGCTTAAAAATAAAAATAGAACCCTAATTTTTGTTTCACTATTAGATAAAAGAAAATTTTAAATATATTTTATTTATTATATCGAAAATTTGGTCATTAATATCACAATATAAACATGATAATTTAATATGCATTTAATTAAGAAGTAAAGTATAGTAAGAAAACGTGACTAGAATGTCACGTGCAGACCAAAAAGTCCACCAGTGACAAGGTTACCATCAGTCAAGCAACGATCGATTGGTTCGGGTTCTAGCCATGTTGCCCCTAACAGAACAACATTAAGCTTCACTGCAGGATATGCAGTACCGCAGTACATCTCTTGCCCTGATGAAAACATTTGAAAAAATGATATTATCCATATTTCCAATGAATTGTGCAACTAAATTGAAACGATGAAAGGGAGAAAAGGTGCAGCACATAAAATTATCATATGGGATGATCATGCATATATACTTATAGTAGCTATTTAACGATGTAGGGGTGTGAAAAGCTGCCTTTAGAACACCAGCAGCTGATAAAATTTGTTGTCCATGGCCTATTGATGCCATCGGTTTCCCAGATTCCATAAATTCCTTCCCCAATTTAAGCACACTTTCATCCAATGCCAAGTATTCTGGAGCTCGGCCCCCGTGGATCACCAATCCATCATAGCTAGCTAGAAGCATACGGCATCCACGTGGCATTCGAGAGCTTGAAGAGATTGAAAAGGAACCATGATCACCTCGTAGTCTTCCATGTAATCCTGCATTGTAACTGCAAAAGAACTATAACTGATGGACGATGCAATTTTTCGAAAGTCGCAACACCAATAAGAACTGAACTAAATCATAAAAGGTTTAAGTAAATTAATACAAATGTGAGAGCAAAAATTGCATTATCAAAACTTCTTCAATCAGGAAAAAAAAATGTAATATGTATGAATAGTTAGTTACCAATCATACTCAAGAATCTCACCAGAGGAAGTTTCTTTGAGGTCAAGTTCTTCAATTGTTGATTCCAGGCGAGAACTGGCTGCTGCTGAACAAAAAAGTATCATGATCAGAAGTTGATGTGTGGAAAATTACATATGTTTCTATTAAGATTCACTGGGATAGGCAAAGATTATGATTTTACAGCCAGTGGAAACCCCATATGTACGTTATGATATGTTGGCCTTGGGTGGCATTTGCTGTCTACATATGATCTGATCAATATATGCATGTTGATCAGATCATATGTAGACAGCAAATGCCACCCAAGGCCAACATATCTTAACATATGGGGTTTCCACTGGCTGTGAAATCATAATCCGGGCCCGGCCCGAAATTTTCCCGACCCGAAATTTTCCCAACCCGAGTGGTCGGGATTTTTCCTGACCCGCTCTGAATCGGGAAAGGGATCGGGAAAATAGGATATGCCCGACGGGATTCCCGACCCGACCCGAATATATTAATAATTTTTTTATTAAATTTTAAAAAAAAAAATGAAATCCCCACAAGTAAGTAAATATTTAATTTTTTAGTACTTTTTATGAATACTTAAACTCCTTTTCTATCATTCTATTATTATTATTATATATTTTACTTCATAACTTAATATCAAATAAAATGATAGATTTTTATCTACTTAAATTTATTTATAATAACTCGTAGTAAACACCTCGTCATTGGTTTTAGAGTCTTTGTCATTGAAGTGACAACTATTGGATGGATGTTTATGTTTAATTATCGATCAACTATTTGTAATTGTGAAAATGCTCACATGATTTTATTATCTATTTTATTTAGTCATTGATGTTCATGGAGAAGAATGTGGCTCAGTAAGTTGGAGCGAAGTAAGTTCATGCTTGGTATATATTTATAGTTTTGTGTAATGGTAAGTAGGTGCTTGGTATATTTCTTTTTTTAAAAAAGGTTGGTGCAATATATATTTTGATATTTTATATTTTTAGATTATGTTTATATGATATATGTTGTTTGTAGGTACCCTCATGCACACGACAAAGTAAAGCATCCCTCAAGTGTAAGCTCCAAAGGTCTCGTGGTGGAAGAATAATGGATTAATGGTAAGAATCTAATTTTTTTTTTTGCTTGGCTACATTTTTATATTTAGATTGGCATGATATGTTATGAAGTCATCTTGACTTTAAAAACATGATGCTAAAGACTCAAAGTGTATGTTATTTTCTCATATGTTATTTAATTGAATTCTGATTTTGTTATTTTCTTTCATCAACTTTTAGATGCATGTGATTTCGTTAGTTTACACTACAACAAAAATGGCTTTTCGCAGCGCACAAATACTCTTTCCGCGGCGCACATTGCACGCTGCGAAATTGCAAGCTGTTGAAAGTTCAAGTTTATCCGCAGCGTGCATGCGCACGCTGTTAATACTACTATCAACGGTGTGCGTATGTACGCTGTTAATACAACTATCCGCAGCGTGCAATGCACGCCGTTAATATTAAAAAAAATCTAAATATTAGCGACGGTTTTTAATATAACCGTCGCTAATTTGCGACGATTCAATACCAAAAATATCGTCGCTAAATTAGCAACAGTTTTTACTCCGTCGTTAATGGAACGACGGTGTTTAAATTTAGCGACGGTTGCAAAACTGTCGCTACATTTAGTTACAGTTCATAAAACCGTCGCTAAATTTTGCGTAAAAATAAAAAAAAAATTACTTTTATAATTTAATAAATTTTAAAAAAAATTTCAGTAAAACTATCATCTCTTAACTAACACTTAAAAAATTAACCAAAAATTTTAAAAAAAATGTACTTAAACCAAAATTAAAAACGCATATTAGAGAAAAGTTTAAGTGTTGTAAAGTGATGGAAAATCGGATATTTATAGACAATTTGCGACAATTAACGACAGTTTTTCATTAAACTGTCACTAGTAGCGACGGTTTAAACATAACCGTCGCCGATTTACAACTATTAGCGACAGTTCAATAAAAACCGTCGCTAAAACCGACGGTTATTTATTAAACCGTAGCCGATTTAAAATCGACGACGGGTTATTTTATACCGTCTCTAAATTTAGCGACGGTTTTTATTGAACTGTAGCAAATAATTTAGCGACGGTTTATTAAACCGTTGCTAATTTAAAAATTCACCCATTTCAACGGCGTGCTTTTACTGCGCGCCGTGAATGCATAGAGTATTAACAGCGCACATTATTGCACGCTGCGGATAGTATATCATATGACTTTCCGCAGCGTGCTTTTAATGCGCGTCGTTAATATATATGTTATTAACGGCGCGCATTAAAAGCACGCTGCGGAAAGTATATAATATTTACAGCACACATAAATGCACGCTGCGGATATTACTTTCCGCAGCGTGCTTTTACTGCACACCGTTATTTCTGTCAAGTGCAACAATATTAACAGCGCACATATTGAAGCACGCCGTTAAAAGTACTATTCGCAGCGTGCTTTTAATGCACGCTGTTGAAGATGCGCTGCGGAAAGTCATTTTTGTTGTTGTGTTATATCCTAAGTTAGTCATATGAGACGTTTCATTGTTATTTCCCCTTTCTCAAAGCAAACTTACTGGATGTGTGTATTCATGGATGTGTTTTTGTTAAATGATCTTGCAGACATAGTGATAATTGCTCTGATGTTGTATTTGCTTGCAAATGCCAGCGAGGAAGGTAATTAGGGGACTATATCTAGTGGTGTGATTGGAATGTATGTTGTGAGCTCATTATCGCCAGCAGCTGTACACCAGGACCACTAACACCTCGTTGTCATAATTGGAGAGAGTGTTAATTAGTTCCTCGATTCAAATTGTTATATTTTGGTTTATTTATAGCTTAGATTTTATTTTTCAAGAACGTTGTGTTGTATTTTACTGCAACGTTGTTTCTGTGTAAGCTTATGAAATTGTTATATTTCGGTTTATTTATAATTTATTAGAAATATGCTTTAATTTATAGATCGGCGACGGTTATGCTTAACTGTCGCTAATGCGACGAGTTTTTCGACTACCGTCGCTATAATTCTTTATATACCGAAGTTCGCGAACAAATTGCAGCGATTTTCGCCTATTCGGATTTTTTACTTTTTAGCGGAATTCTATCAATTTTTTCGCATTTTCTGTTTTTTTACTTGTACTAACTTTTTTTTGTATTAATTTCGTAGATTTGCTCGTCGGTGTAATCTTTCAGCGTTACGTGGATCTGCATATCTTCGCACAAGTAAGATTTTTAAAGTTTTTTTTTTATCGAAAATTTAATATTTGTGGTGTATCGTATTTTTGAAATTTTGCGTAGTATTTTGATGACTTTTAATTTTTTTTACAGAAAACCGTAGCTTAATTATGCTACGGTCCTTTGAAAAACCGTCACTTTATATAGCGACGGTATTTCGAAAATCTGTCGCTTAATATAGCGACGGATATTCAAATACCGTCGCTTAATATAGCGACGGATATTCAAATACCGTCGCTTAGTATAGCGACGGGATTTTAGAAACCGTCGCTTTTATGCAGCGACGGTTATGTAAAATCGTCGCTTAATATTAGCGACAGTTTGTATTTAACCCGTCGCTAAATTAGCGACGGTCTTGTTCAGTAAAACCGTCGCTACAGGTAACGGTTTTTGGGAAACCGTCGCTGCAAAATAGCGACGCGGCTTCCTGTTACGGTTTTTCAAACCGTCGCTAGAACCGTCGCTTAACCCTTTTAGCGACGGTTGTAGCGACGGTTTTTAACCTTTTTTTTTTTTTTAGTGGGTTCCCCTCACTGGTGCGGAAGGCGGCCTGCTTCTACTATACCCAATGAGCACCCGCAGCAATAAATGCATGTTTCACAACAGGATATGCAGTACACTTTCGGCCTTTAACAATACCAAGGGTAGCCAATATCGATCGTCCATGGCAGATGGAGGCAATTGGATTTTGAAACTTCTCAAATTTCTTGACCAAGTTTACCTATTTATCCCATTAAATCAAATGATTTATCATTCGATAAAAAATCACTCGACGAAACCAAATATAATGGTGCCTTGTTAATCAGTCATATGTACGTCTGAAATCAATGATGAGGCGGCCATTTGAGTAGCTAGCGTCCGGTTGGGTGGTGGAAGAATGTTTCTCCCTAGGGAGGCCGGGAACATGGGAGGCTAGAAACATTTGATCCACCGAGCCGGAGCTGATTTCTGGTGTCCGCTAGCGATTCTCCGAAACTGGTTACGGATCCAAAGCATTGAAAATGCCGGCATACTAATGATAGTTGTATCAAATTTTCATGTCTAGCTCCTCATTTTGTGAACAAATATTTATACAGAAATTGTTCTTCCATTTACTTTTATATCAATTTATTTATTATATTACGTACCATGAGGCCTGCATATCCAAATGCAACTTTTCCATAAAATATTTATTTATGGAAATTGAAATCTTATATTAGATTTAATTATCTAATCCGACTCAAATTCAAAATTAACACTCACTAATATTTGACATAATTATTACTTACTTAAATGTTGGAATCTTTTTTATTCATTGATTAGATTATACAGTTCTGTATCAGTCAATTAATTTACTTATTTCTTAAAAAAAAATCAAATGACTAACATTTGTAAAAAATTATTTTAAACCGATTTGATATGCAAGTAAATATATAGAAGGTACACGATGTGATTAATTTCTCTAAATTATTTATTTATTTGTGAAATTAATTAAAGGTTTATTTTGCATTAGTCATTGAAACATATTTAAACTCCTGCTGTTTGGACCTATACATCTTATGTAGTAATGTTTGGACCTATACAATTTTTCGTTCAAATTATTTCTCCCTAGTATGAAATGAACGTAAAATGGGACGAAGGATCCCAATTTTAAAAAGCCAATTCCTGGTTAAATAAATACACTACCATGGAAGTAGCCATTTCAATCCATTAGCACTCCCATAATTACACAACGTTGCCTCTAATTGATCTGTCTTCTTCTCACAGACAATCAAAGCTCGTATTCATGGAGAAAACTACAGCACGCCAAATTCTTCAATTCTTAAAAATTTCCCTCCATGTCGTCTTCCTCTTCTTCTTCATCTTCATCTTCATATTCCCTGCACATTCGTCTCTCGACACGTTCCTCTACGGCGGCTGCTCACAGATAAAATATGAACCCAACTCCCCCTATCAATCAAATGTCAATTCACTCCTCACATCCCTCGTGAATTCAGCCACTTACTCTTCCTACAATAAGTACACAATAATGGGCTCAAGCTCACAAGACGTAGTTTACGGGCTATACCAATGCCGGGCTGATTTAGCCATGCCGGACTGCGCCACCTGTGTGGCTCAAGCCGCGACGAAGCTCGGCCCGCTATGCCCCCAGACATGCGGCGGCGCCATACAGCTGGAAGGCTGCTTCTTGAAATACGACAACGCTTCGTTCATCGGGGTGGAGGACAAGACCGTGGCGATGAAGAAATGCGGGCCGTCCAATGGTTACAGCGCAGATGAGATGAGCCACCGCGATGCCATGCTGGCGAGTTTGAATGGGGCCGGAGGCGCGTACAGGGTCGGGGGTTCCGAGGACGTCGAAGGGGTGGCGCAATGTGTGGGAGACTTAAGCACGGGGCAGTGCCAGGATTGCGTCTCTGAGGCGATACGGCGGCTGAAGTCCGAGTGCGGTGGCGCTGTGTTTGGGGATATGTTCTTGGCCAAGTGTTATGCGAGGTATTCCACAAGTGCTGCTCAAATATACGCAAATCAGCATCACGGTAAGAAAAATTTTGCTAATCAACTTTTTCTACAAAATTGCATTAACAATGTATCAATAAATTATATTCAATTACAGAGTCATCTGATCACAGCGAGTCGGAGAAGACATTTGCAATCATCATTGGATTATTGGCCGTAGTCGCCTTGCTCATCATCTTTCTCACCTTTCTTAGAAGGTTGTCCGGTGGAAAAGGTGAAACTTCATTTAATTTTTTTTTAAATATCAAGATTTGTGTAGCTATTGATCATTTTATGGGTTCGATTGTAAATTTTATTGTATCTAATGTTTGGTTACATTTTCTGTTTTTGCAGGTAAATAAGATTAAAAAAAATATGGGATTTGTGGGATTGACCATGCCATGTTCACTCTGAATATTCGACGTAGACTTGCTTTATGGCGAAGCCCTTTTTGCCTTTTTTCATAGTGGACATCAACTTGGCTTTCAATCTTCTTCAAAAATCACTTTTGATAGCTGTCTTTATTATATTATTAGTAGCATTATTAGGTTTCTTTTATCATCAAGTTAAAAGAGAAGGGAAATGGAAGGTATTAAGATTCCAACTCTTTCTCCACTTGTAAAAGTTGTGTTGTTATTGTGAAGAACGAATGCGTTTTCTCCCCTTTTTCTACTTTAATAATTAATAATTTAAAATGCAATTATATGTTTCTTGATTATTGTAATCTTGTTGAACATCGCCATGAATTTCGTATGAAACTTTTTAATTTTATTATTGAAATACTTATATATTGAATTTTTTTTAAAATTTTTTAAGAACATGGGATCGGAATCAATTTCCTATTTGATTAAGAGTATGTCTCTTGTGAGACGGTCTCACGAATCTTTATCTGTGAGATGGGTCAATCCTACCAATATTCATAATAAAAAATAATACTCTTAGCATAAAAAGTAATATTTTTTCATAAATGATCCAAATAAAAGATCTGTCTCACAAAATACGACATATGAGACCGTCTCACACAAGTTTTTACCTTTGATTAATCGATCAATTTATGCATGCTTTATTGAGTTTAATAAATTCTTGAGGCACTAATGTTTTCCGTGAAGTAACCCAAAAAAAGAAATCATATTTCAAACTGTACACATTAATACTTAAGTAGGAAGAATTCATGACAAAGAAAAAGAAATAAAAGGAGAAAGATTCAGAAAAGGCTTGAATCCTTAAAGTAACCATTAATGCCAACTTTTCTTGCATCACTTTTACCCGGCCCATCACTCGGATATATAATAATTTTATTATTTAAAAAATTTCTTGAAAATGATATTTATTATAAAGATACACGTGGATATTTGTAAAAATATTAATTCCGGAATCAAAACTCAATTATCAATGTTAGTGTATGAAAATGCTTGTAATTGTACTAAAATAATTGCTAGTAATTCGTGGCAAAAACATTAAACAAAGTTGTGCAAAGATAAAGTAACTTATAAAAGTGCCTTAAAAGGAGGGAATTAGATTAATGTTTTTTGTACAATGGTAAAGAGAATTTAAAAAGTTCCATCTTCATATTATTTCATAGAATTGGCCTAATGTAACTATCTCATGTTCTTTATCTTTTAATTTATGTAAGGATTACTCATTTACATCCATATATAAACCCAAGGCTATCAAATCATTTAACTTCAGAACTTAGAACAACATATATATGTGATTTCTAAAATGATCGTCACATATTAATGAAAAATATAGTTTAAATTTTCTTTTAAGTAAAAAAAAAAAATTAGCAATATCACTTATAACTCATCTAATACCAAAATTTCAAATTTGAGACGAAATATCGGACTTGAAACCTAATTATAACAAACTTCTCTCAAACTTTAGAAAAAAAAGTGAAAAAAAAATTATTGTAATTGTTAGAATACTTCAAATCTTGATCATTTTTGGGTCTTAAATCACATAGGCTACAAAAAATTGATTAATTATTTATCTATATGGGCTCCAATTTTTACGGGCGATATATATGTATTTTTTTGGGCTCCAATACGATATAAGAATACAAATGGATTCAACATTTTATCTATTGTACTAAAAAAAACATTAATCTATTTGGGCTTTCATATATTTGGTATTAATTAATGAGCTCAAGAAAATTTTACATGGGATGAGAATATTCAAAGTGGCTATTGTATAATGTGTTTTATGATAAATAAAAACTAGATTGTTTAAGTATCCTAATACAACTATATATCATAAAGTATATTGATTGTTTTCTTATAATATGAATTGTTTGGTATTTAAATTTTAATATTGTCTGAACAATAGATCAAATGTCAATCTTTATTTTTGTAATATAAAATGAAATTAATACAAATTAAAAGTTAAAAAATTATACCCTATATTATGAAATTACATTTAAAAAAAATCAACTCTTCAAATTACTTTAAAAATATTATGTGTTAACAAAATAAAATTTAATTATTAAAATATAATTGAATGTTCTCTTTTAAATTTAGAGAGGACTAATAGAATAATATCTTCTTATTCTTTTTTTTTTATCATTAGCTAGATGACAAAAATTTGTGTGAGACAGTCTCACGGGTCGTATTTTGTGAGACGGATCTTTTATTTGGGTCATCCATGAAAAATTATTACTTTCTGTGCTAAGAGTATTACTTTTTATTGTGAATATCGGTATGGTTGACATGTCTCACAGATAAAAATTCGTGAGACCGTGTCACAAGATACATACTAAAACAAGTTAATGTATAT
Organism: Primulina huaijiensis; assembly: GCF_012295235.1. Taxonomy (NCBI): domain Eukaryota; kingdom Viridiplantae; phylum Streptophyta; class Magnoliopsida; order Lamiales; family Gesneriaceae; genus Primulina; species Primulina huaijiensis. The sequence goes on along the minus strand of NW_027356685.1, from coordinate 57,715 downwards.
ATGTGGACCAAATAAGTTATTTTACCTATATCAAAGTAGGATTTGGATATTATGTGGCATAAAACATTATGTAGTGTTGTGTATTTTTTTTTATACAAGGTCATCGATTGATGATCTTGAAAACTCCTCATAATGTCAGACGAATTAAAAAAAATTTCTTATAAATTAAGATTTATCAATCGATGATCTGAATAAAAAATACACAACACCACGTGATGTGATGTAGTTACTCTGTTTTGGCAAGTATAGAAGCCTGGAAGCTGTCACCTACCGGATGTTATCGCGTGGCAACCACCTAGGAAAAATCACTCTTAAGGTAGACGGACGTCGTCTTTAATTTACCTAATTCCATTCATTTTCGAGCAGCACATATAATATCATCAATTAAATAAGTTTTTTTATTCGCTTATAATTATAATTTTAAAAAAATAAATTCTGCCCTGTAAAATGCAATCAGTTATTTCTCATTTCAAATTTTTTATCCACCTTTTCACACAATAATATGGTGATTGTTGTACTAAACTTAATAAAATATATTCAAAGATTTAGTTATTTTTAGATCATGAAAAGTTACAAATCTATCATAATTAAAACAAAAAATTTTGTGAAGCGATCTAATGAGTCAATTTTGTGAGACAAATATCTTATTTGGGTGAGCCATAAGTCTAGTCTTGCTCAAACCGGTAGCTTATAATTAACATGCAACCAGCTTGTAAACCCCATAACTATTAAAAAAAATTAAAGAAAATTGGATTAAGTGTTTTGACCTCTATATAAGGCTAAAGGATTGTCGAGGAAAATCAAAATAAATTTGAATTCTATATATACTTGTGTTTTTTGAACTTAGGTATTGAGAGAAATGGTGGTTAAAGTATATGGTCCGGCCAATGCAGCTTGCCCACAGAGGGTCTTAGCCTGTCTTTTCGAGTTGGGGCTCCAGTTCGAGCTCGTACCGATTGATCTCGAATCTGGAGAGCAGAAAAAACCTGAGTTTCGTCTCAGACAGGTTTGCCTATTAACGAATAGATTTGAAGAAATGTTCCATGAGTTTCAAAATTCATATCTATATCATAAAATAATTACTTAATAGACATATCATAATGTTAATTAAACCAGAGAAAAAGGTTGAAAGATACCGGAAAGATCTTTATATATCTTGAATAAAGTTTGATTTTTATTTTATTTTTGTGTGCATATATATATCTCGAGTAATATCACTTGCTTTTCGACAGCCCTTTGGACAAGTTCCTGCTATAGAGGATGGTGATCTCAAGCTTTTCGGTAAACACATTGGCGCCACATTCATTCACAGACACACACACACACACATACATACACACACACACACATATATATATATATTGTTTGGAAAAATATAAGATTGAATTTTCCCATACATGTTTGATTGGAGCTGGGTCAGAATCCAGGGCCATAATCAGGTACTACGCAGCAAAACATGAAGGCATTGGTCTTGTGGGAAGCACTCTAGAAGAGAGAGCTCTAGTGGAGCAATGGATGGAGGTGGAAAGCCACAACTACAACCCATTAATTTACGCCATGGTCCTCGAGCTCATCGTGTCCCCTCGAATGGGTCGGGTGGCAGACACGGAATTGGTCCGTGACCGCGAGGGCAAGCTGGGGGAAGTGCTGGACGTGTACGAGGAGAGGCTGTCGAAAACCAAGTACCTCGCCGGGGACAGGTTCACGTTGGCCGATCTAACTCACTTGCCTAGTACGAGGTTTTTGATGAATGAAGGTTTCGAGCATTTGATCAAAGATAGGAAAAATGTGTACAATTGGTGGATCGACATTTCGGGTCGTCCGGCTTGGAAGAAAGTGATGCTGCTTCAAAATTAAAACCAAATAAATGTATATGTTTGGTATTTCATAATGAATTTCGTTTATCAATTATATTAATAATTTATATATGCATTTTAGGGGAAAAAAAAGCCTAAAGAGATCAGAGCCAAGAACTCGGTTACATGTTGGAACATTATTTAATTTATTGATTGATCCTAACACGAATGTGACGAGTAAATAATAGTAAACCAACAACTGAGTATCCTTGTTCTTCTTCAAATTACAATACAAACACGAGATGAAAATGGCTGATTATTCTCAAATGCATATCATCTTTATTCGCAAAACAAGCAAAAGCCAAAAAAAAAAAAAAAAACTAAAGACAACAATCAACCATGGCTAGCCAGACCCTATTTGAGCCATTGAAATAAGTCTCGAAATTATTTCATTCAATTCCATTCCCTTTTCTAAGCATCCCCACGAACTCACAAACTTGTTGAGGGTTTGGAAGAATTTTAGCAACACTTTCCCTTTTCTTACATTTCTTGATCCAAGATCCAATCTTGGGACACTCTTCTTCAATCTTGAATCCACCACATTTCTCGTAGGCATCGAACCATGCAACGAGCCCGATGAGCACGATGTCTACAAACCCGAATTCTTCTCCACCGAAGTAGTCCTTTCCCCCCATCGCCCCCTCTAGCTTCTTCAAAACGTCAATGAACTCTTTCTTAGCACCCTCCAATTCTTCGCCCTTACTCTTCCATATTGAGCTTCCAGCATCAAACACCTATGGATATAAATAAATAAATAGATGTTAATTCTATATTTAATTTCAATATTTAAAAACTGAAGTATACATACATACATATACCTATATATTGTCGTCTTATATAATATTTATTTTCTATAAATGTGTGTCTAAAATTGAATAATAAAATAATGCACATATGACATGATAGTTTTGATTGAAAGCTAAAAAACTCATGTTCCTCTTTGGATGTTGGGATCGTAGCTAATACACTGATCACGTGTATGTATCGAGTAATGATAGTAAAAGGACCTTTTTGTCGATGAAATCAGCCCAGAATCGAGCCCGGGATCGTCCATAGGCAGAAGCCGGGAGCAGCCGCGGGGAAGCCCATGTCTCATCGATGTAGTACACGATGTTGGATGATTCAACAATGGGTTTACCATTGTGCAGAAGAACAGGAACTTTCTCATAAATGGGGTTTGATTTCAGCAACAAATCACTCTTCCCTCCAAATATATCCTCCTCTCGGGCTACGTAGCTCAATCCTTTCTCCTCCAGAGCAATTTTAACCCTCAAAGAGAATGGGCTAACCCAGAAATCCAAGAGAACAAGATCATCTTTTGACATCTTAATTAAAGTTTGTACAGTTCAATTTGCTTTTGTGTACGTTTTTCTTGTACCAATATTGCTTTGTTTATATATGGGAGTGTAATGTGTACACATACTTGAAAATCCAATGCAGGCTTTGTTTATGCAAGCTTTGTAGTAACCGATGCTGGGTTTCAATCTGTTCTCTCTTTTGTCTGGTTTGCTTGCACTAAGTAGATGCCTATGTCGTCATGAATTACCTTTACAATGCAGAAAAAAGATAAACAAATGCAATTACTTAACACTGACAGAGTCATCCAAGGGAAGTTTAACCTATGTACCGACGCCTATATATTAGAAAATGCTTCATTGCAAAGAACAAAAACTTGGTTAAATACAAAAATGCAACTGGTTCATGGTATTATATGCCAAATACCACCCTATCTTCTGTCAATTATATGCTAAAAAGATACAATTCAACCACAACGAAGACGAACCCAAGTGAAACAAAGAAGAAAAATGGAGATGTATCCAAGAACGTCGATCTAAAATAACCCTCAATTTGAGAATCTAATCGAGCATATTCTTCCCCAACTCCAATTTAATTATTGATTTTAACTGAACTTCCCGTCAGTGCAGAGCATTGCTAATCCAACTAATTCTCGCATACATTCTCCACAAACACATTTTCAGAAAACATATCTTTGGAACTATCAGAAATGGAACCAAACATTCAGCCAAAGCATTCTTATGATAGAATTCTGACATTATTTCCAAGGAATACTACCACTTGAATGGTGGCGGGTAAAGAACCATCAAATGAATGACTCGAACTCATATTTAACAGTAAACTATTCTGTACACGGAATACACTATGAGATATACCTTTCCTGAGATACCGGATAAACAACATAGAAATTTTAAAACCAATCATTCATATGTTGATTGGCTCCCTGATTTTGACATATACACAGATATGAAGGTAATGCTCAGGGTTTATCAAATTGTTTGCTATCCAGGCAAATGGAATTTCCAGTTTTGGCTCGATTCCCTGAATTCGGACAAGCTTGATCTCAGCATTGTCTGATAGGGACCCTGCACGTTCATGAGATACTTCTGTAGTATCTTCAGGACTTCTTGAGCTACTTGCCTCTTCTGATTCTCGTTCTTCTCCAACCTCTTCCACACACGGATTGGCATCATTGGAGGATTCCTCTGCAAAGAACTCGGGTAACAGAGCTTTTACCGCATCATACAAGGTGAAGCAATTTCCTGCAATATGAGGCATGTATAAATGTATTTTACGTGGGGCCCACTAGATCACGTAATAATTTTTCTGAATGAACAATGCTGGAAGGGAGAAGTACCACTGAAGCTCAGTTATTTTAAACTACAGGTAAATGATATAGATGAAGCAATTTTTAAAATTTTATGGCAGAATTATATTAGTGGTTCTCCTATTGAGAGGTTCGGCAAGTATGGATAAACATCAGAAGGTGGATATGATTTACCCTAAGTATTAAACTTGACGTTGACTAAGTTTCTTCTATTTGAAACCTCTGAAATTTAGCAACTCAAAATTTATTTTGCCGTAACTTTTTATTTTTGGACAACACCGATCAAGGGGCAAGAGCTAGCAGACTAATAATTGACTCAAGTTTCATGAAGTGTGCACAATAAAAATTTTGTTAGATCAACGATTGATGCAATTAATTATATAACAAATGGCATCAATGTCATCCTCACCATAAATCTCCACAGGATGATTTATGTAAGAAATTTTGTCCCAGCTATCAACAGTAGGAGAATCTTCTAAATCATCAATATCTTCAACAATAATCCGAAGGTACAACCGAACCGGAATTCTGCCTGATGAGAGAAACCAAACTTAAACAGATGATTAATTACAAAATGTTAGCTCATAAAGAGATGTTGAGAGATCCAAAAACAAAGATAAAGGCATGCAACATTCTCCCTACTTGAAAACAGTGTTGAAACAACCTTTCTGGTGCAAAAAATCACTCCAAGGGTCTAAGGCAACTAAAACTAAGATTTGCATTGGAACCATTGCCCGCACTTCTAAATGCTGATCGAGTAATCTTTTTATTTGTAAAACCGAAATTTGGGAAAAAAAACATCCATCAAGATTAAGTGAACAAAAAGAGCAGGAAGAACTCAATTTTTTTTTAAAACACAGATTTATCAAATGAATATCTAACTTTATAAGCCAGAATGATAACTACTGAACGTCTAACCTGTCCTGGTTGGTGCAGTAGCATTAGAGTCATTAATGCCTTGGAGAGCTTTTGAACTGGAAGAATTCAATTTCAAAGAAAACTCATCTCCAGCTACGTTATCAAGTTTAAGTTTGGACGAAACACCACGATAAACTTCCATCTGGCCTGGTGAATAACATTACTCAAAGTTACATTGTTATCCATGGTTTTGTTAAGATTGTGGACTTGAGACTAACTCCACACCAAAAACTAGTTTAAGGGAAGAGGATTATACAAATTCATAATACAACTCCCAATAATTTATTCCAACCGACATTATTCACACTCCCTCAAGCCAGAAATCAATATCTAGGCGTGAAGTTTATAAGACAATTAGCGGATGACCCATAAGAGCTCTAACACATAACGGTGGACTTAAGCTCTGATACAATGTTAATGTTAAGATCATGAACTTGGACTTCTCTCTACCTCAAAAGCTAATTCAAGAGGTGGAATTGTCTAAATCCGTATATACAACTCTCGAGAGCTTAATTCAATCGATGTGAAACATCTAACCCACCCCATCACGCCCAAGAATGAACATCTGGCGTGTGAAGTTTACAAGACATTTAGCGGGTGACCCATGAGCACAGTCATACATATAACGGTGGGCCTGAGCTCTGATACCATGATAATATCATGAAATTGTCTAACTCTATCCCAAAAGCTAGCTCAAGGGGAAGATTGTCAAAGTCAATGATCTTAACATGATACCAGAGCTCAACCCCATCGTTATGTGTTGGAATGTCTTTATGGATGACCCGCTAAATGTTTTGTAAACTTCACGCCCATATGTTCATTCCTAACGTGAGAAGGTGTATTAGATGCAGTGTTCTAAAAGGCACCGTGTTCTAAAAGGCACCGCCTAGATGGCGTCTAGGCCTTTTAGAAACCATCTAGGGGTCACCTAATGTAATATATAGAAATTTTTTATTTTTTATTTTTTTGAAAAGATTGTTTCAATTTTTATTGTATAAAGATGAAGAATATGTAATTGATTTTGAGTTTAAACACGATATAAATGAATTATTGGATAAATACAGAGATAAACAAAAAAATTATATATTTAGGTAAAAAAACCGTCTAAGGACATAGGTGGTAGGCGGTGGGTAGTGGCCTGCTTACCGCTTTTTAGAACACTTGTTAGATTTCTCACATCCATTGTATTAAGTTATTGAGAGTTGTATATATAGACTTAGACAATATTCTCTTTTGAGCTAACTTTTGAGGTGGAGGTAGACTAAAGTCCATGATAACGTGTTTGAAAACTATGGGCAAACATAAAAATATCAGAAAACTCATGTGTCGGAAAATGCATCAAGGTGTGCACACACTGTCAATGCACAAACCAGGAAAGATAAGACCAGTAACGGCAAATTCAAGAACACAGTGACATATCACAGTTACATAATCCTTTTATTTCTTTAACCAGCTAGTAATTCCAATTACAATCCACAAAAAATATGAAGCAAATAAAATTTTCTGATAACATTCAAATATATATCTGAGTTGTTAAAAGAGTTGCACTATCCCACAGAAAATGAATGACACAACTTACATTGACAAGCACACCACCTTGCATTTCGAATTAATCCATGGAAACATGAAAAATAAGGTAGCAAAATAATCTCAAAAAGGAATGCGAGACCCAAGCCAATATGAGATCTCCTATTTCAGCTACGGCAAGCATAAATCTGCCATATTTTCATCTGTATCCCATGATTCCTGCAGAATCAAATTGGGTAGTTTAGTAAATATGGTAACTCTCATAGTGGGCTTAGGCCGTGGCTAAAGCAGGAGATCCCAAATAGGCTTGGGTGTCACAAGGAACCACCCAAATTGTTGGGGTATGAGGGGGTAGCCCACATTTTCTTAAACTGTTTAAAAATACACATAACTTGGTTTTGTTAGGAATTTCTACAACCTATGAAGAGTTAAGGCTAAGCATTGCTTTATATTGTGGCAATACCTCTTAGATTTCCTAATTCTCTCACTTCCTTCCTTATTTAAATCCATCTGTTTTGATTTCTCATTTTGCATATTGATTAATTTTCTCAATTCTTGCTTTTCTTATTTAAACATGTAAAAGTTTTCTTGCTTGATTTTAAAAAAAAAATAGAAACAGGACTTCAATAACACAAGTCAAACATTAATACATCAGAGATTAAGGGGAACAACCCGCCCTACTTAACCATACATAAAACCAGTTGTCATAGCTAAGATATGAGTTGCCTGATTCGCTGATCGCGGCGCAAAATTGCTTGATTTACTCTGATTAATTATGCTTTGATTATTTTTCAAAATATCTAAATTTAACTAATGAATATTAAGTTTCAATGAGAACAACCCTTGTGCTTGTGCAAATGGCCCTATATTCAGGATCTTGTGAAATATTAACTTTCATCCCTCGTTATTTGTAGTCATAGTGCTTGATTTCTTTATAATCGTGTCAAACAGCAATTCATAGGACAAAAAAGATTTCTTTATGATCATTTCAAATAGCAATTCATAGAACAAAAAAGAAAAAAATACAGAAAATATACAGCCAAAAGGTAAATAAAAGCCTATCATTTAAAACAAGCATGTAATCTAAGAAAATTTCATACCATTTAATACGGAGAGCCAAAGTTCTGCCTGGTCAGATTGAGACATATTCATAATATTCTTGCAGTTTCCATTGATAATATATGCAGCCTGTGGAGAAGTTTATGTGATTAATAAGACAGGCAGGTACCTGAAGTGTTACAGGTAAGCATTTCATCTCTTGCAAATACAAAAAATAAAAAATAAAGTTAGTTTTTGAATTAGTATAATAAAGGATGATAGAAAAGGAGTTATACAAGAAGAAAAGACCAAGGTGATAGAGACCAGCATCTTAACCAAAGTAAAACATGAAATGCAAGATGCAATCATGTCTTCCAATTGTTTGAGGGTGGATATCTTCCCCTCTATTGTTAAAGGGTGCACGCATCAAAAACATTAATTAGGAAGGTTGGACTCTAATCTACTTCCCCACCCACACCCACAATCCCAATTTCAGTTTCAAGGTTGGTCTATGAAAGGATTATTTCCCAGTGAAGTGGGTTTCTTATCTTCTGTGAGTGCAAGTGTGCCTTGATAGCAATAAAAGAAAACAAAGCTACTCAAGTTTGAGACCACCAATGGAAGTAGAAATAAAACAGAACAAAAATGGTTTCTCGTACCTCTTTCAGTGAATTAATAAAGCTCCACTTTACGCTCTCTTCACCTTCACAAGGGGTCAATAAATTCCCAGGATACCCTCTAAAATGCACCTGCAGGCAAATACAACAGCACACTCAGTAAAAGAGGGAAATTCATAAGCTAATAATAAGAGTACCTAGACTTCTTGGACGGTATGTTGCCTCAAGTGCTCGAGTGATCCACAATTTAATTGTTTAAGATGCAAATATGCAGGACAAGACTCAAACATTGGCACTAATCTGAGGAGTTCATCTCACTATGATTTAATTTTCTTGGAAAATGTTATCAACATGCAACAAGATATCATTTAACACATAAGCACAACCGTTCCTTTAAATTATACATTTTTAACCAAGCACTTAAGCTATCAGGCCATCCTCATCAATACCTGAATGGAATGTCGAATTAAAAGAATACCCAGCAAGAAGCTTTTAGCTTAAGGGAATACACCTAGGATGTCCTTTATACATCACATTGTAAAAATTTATTGCACTCGAAGCCTTCAATAGTAAGAGTGATGGTAATTAGTTAAAGTGGCAATAACCCTATAGCTTATTTGCATTGTAAAAATGTTGCCTCATCCTATTAAGGTACTTCAAAATTGCCCAAGGAGTTAACAAATGCCAGAAGCAAACTTATTGATCCACTATTACATGCTTAAACATTTCGCACCTAGTGTAAACCCATATGTCTACTCTGTAAAACCCACTTTGCAGTCAGATGAAAAGGAGATGGAATGTAAATTTTGCTTTGAACTGGTATGGCGATGCCAGTGAAAAAGCATCCCAACATCTTATAATTTCAGAAACTAGCGACATGTCTCCGCTGAGTTCAACAAAAGTTTTTATTTTTACCAATTCCATTCCTGTTGTTGAGACACTAAAAAATTCCCATAAAGATAAGTGCTTCACAGTTTAGGGAAGAATTCACCATAAGCCAGAATTAACTTCATACAGTTATATTCCAAGGTCTCTCTGGTTCTGCACAAAGAAGATCAAAAAGCACCCCTGTAGGTATATACCTGGAATGGGCAGGAATAATGTCAGTCAGAGATAAAAAGAGATGCACTGATTTGAAGGAACAAGACAACATGGCAAATTTTCTTAAAAAAAAGCTACAACAACATAGAAGCCCCACGAGGGCAAAATTAGAATCTCCGTAGCATTAGAATGCACCATAGTCATTAAAACCTTTGCCCCTTAAGGCGTAAACAATGTGCCCAGGCACAAAACAAGAGGCAAACCTTCAGTCAAGCACAAGCTTTGGCGTGCATTAATGGCACAAAGCATGCTTTAACTGTCCTTAAATGCAACAATAGTGAATTCGAAATAATAATTCATTTATATTTTATTATACACCAAATACACCTTTTATCATTCTTTTTCATTCATTTGCCAAGTCCATCTTCATGCTATGAGATGGTACAGTTTTAGCACATTTAAGTTCCATAATTTTACACTTTAGCGTGCATCACCTGCTTGTGCCTTGTGCTTTCAATGTAGCTACAAAATACACTACGATAAAAAACATCATATAAGCCTCACTAATTAGAAATGTGTAAAAAAGAAGGAAAAACTAAAGGAACTACAAATTCTATAATTGTGTATCATGAAAAGACGCCGCCTTTGACCTCCACCACCAAGTGGAGAACATCTAGGCAGCGTTACCATGAATTTGTTCAGGCTGGAAAGAGGATCAAATGTTGAAAAAAGAAACACTACTTTAATCCTTCACCCATTTTTATTCCCTTTCTTATAATTTTATCCTTTCTTTCATAAATGGCAGTATTTGGATGAAATTCATTTGCACCTATAAATCAAGTGATGAGCATGCTAATACGCACCATTTGAGCGGTAAACCTTTGTAATCAAACCACACAGTGTCAACTCCAGGAGGAAGCGAACTGCTAAAGAATGGCTTGATCTGCGGAACTAACAGAGGCAAGTACCCCAACCGAGAGGCCAGTATCTACAGTGAAAAACCCATAACACAACAATAGTAATAATAAGATGAAGAAGAACAAAAAAAGTCGATCAAAATCGAATTTTATGATCGAATTTTAAGCGATAGTTAGCAAAAAAAGCAAGCCATAAATACCAAACCCATTTGGGAAAAACATTAAGGAAACACAACTTCATTCTCCTTGACATATCGCCAACCATCAGTTTGCAATCACATAAAATACTGAAAGTGCCATTACATAAAAAAGAACAAGCTACCAAAGCGGGGGACGGAGGTGGAAGAGTGGTGACTTCGGAATCGTGGAGATGAATCTGAAGTGGAATCGCTCCTGCCCACACATATTGTTGCGCTTCATTTCCCGCCGCCTTATAATCGTTCATTGTCATCAGTTATAGATCAACGATATTCGACCGCAGTTCAATAAAGCGTCCGCCTTGAGTTATTACTCCACCGGCGTTTCCGTGAAGTCTCCGCTGCAAGCCGTGAGACCGCTAAAGGGAAATAAATGATTTTTTTTTTTTTTTGTCGAAATCATTTTCTAAATATATATATATAATGAGATATTGTAAATTATATAAAAAAATATATTCATGAAACATACCAAAGCAATTTATCCTTGAGCTTGGGAAATCATGGGATTCGAAGGGATTTGAAATTACAAATTCCATTTTAAAGTTGGAAACATGAGACTGATATTTAATGAAATTTGGCGATTTAACTAAATGAAATATATGTCAAATTGAAGAGATTTAATGAGATTATTGCTCACGTTTTCTTGTTCAAGTAAATATTTCTCACATTTCAAGTTGAATAAATGAATGTAAAGAGATCAACATGTTTTATTTTAGGTCTTTGGCGGCGTAGAACAAACTATAACACGACCAGCAAGTTTTCAAAAAACGAACTGAATGGAAACTTACTCTACCATTATTAAGGGATATAAAGTTCACTTCGTTTGAGAAATCTGAACTCATTGGGTCGAGCGAATGTAAAAAAACAAAGAAGAAAAGAGTTGGTTAAAATACAACAATCTTTTTATAAATATTAAGAATACTATATAAAAAACATTTTTGAATATTAATTTGGTATATCTAACTGAAAATTTTATTAATTTTTTAAACTTAATAAATACCTTAATCTTAAAATGATGTGTTATAATTAACACATTTTATTATATTTTATAGATATATAATATTTCATAAATTTATGTGAAAATAAAAAAAAATTATACTTGAAAAGTCCTATATAACTGTTAAAAGCCTTTATTATTTTATTTTGATCAAAACTCTATAATGAGTATTATTTTTAAAAATTCTTTAAAAAATTATTTAATACGATATTTTTTTGTTATTTTTTGAAAATAATTTTTTTACAATACAATAAACAATATATGAATATTTTTTTAAAAAAATTTTATTGATGCATGATATTTAATATAAGAGATGTATAATTTTTTTTATATCAAATTATATTATTTCTAACTATTAAACTCAATTCCTTTATCAAAATTTAAATGTTACATGAAACTAGATTTTAAATTTATGAATTTCAAATACAAATCTAAATCTAAATTCAAATATAAATTTTTATTCATCCGACTATAATGTAAAGATTTCTACTTGAAAAATACATATAATATTATGTGATTTATAGTAGAACATAAAAAGTTCGGATGTGAATCCAGGGGAGTGTGTTGGTTATAGATTTTTAATGATTTTTATGGAGTTTAAAAGTCTAGATGTATTCAAACTAGACTTTTATGTACTCTATAAAATTTTAGTGTTATTCAATGTAAACTTTTGTAGAATTTTAAAAAATAATGTGGTATTCAAACTTAACTTTTAAAAACTTTACAAAAGTCTATAGGTATTCAAATGTCAACAGACTTTTAATGACTCCATAGAATTCTATTACTTACAAGAATTTTAGCCTGAGGTACAACAATAAAATCTCAAAAAAGTTTTTGATTCAACTTAAAGATTTGAATGTACATTTAATCGAGAAATCTCTCAAACTCACATACTCAATACAAACACTAAAATTTTCATTATTTGCTCATCTATTTATTTTTTTTTATTTGTACTTTTTAAAAACATCTTTTTAATTGCTAACAATAGTTTAAAATAAAAATTATTAAAATCTTTCATTTTATTTGAAATGTCCCTTCTTTTTTAACTTTAAAATACTTCTAACTTTTTTTTAATATAAACTTTTCTTTTAAAATTCGAAACCATCACATTTATAAAATATTTTAACATCCAAAAATTTGAAATGCATAAAAAATCCATGAATCGTTAATTGAAAAAACGCATGATAACTCCAAAGGATCCAACATTAAAACTTCAAAACAACCATAAAATCGTTATAAAATAATCCTCAAAGTTTTGCTTAAAACTTTAAATATAAATAATCGACACAAATTTATGAAGTTGACAACTTTGATCAGTCATTTGATACTCATGAACAACAATGGGCAAATGCTAATACATTGAGGAATATTATAGCCAATGGAATGTGGAGCGATGTTGATCAAATTGTCAATAATGATTAGAATTTTTTTTATAAAAGACTACTTATTATTTTGATTGTTCCTTTAATAAAATTGTATTATGAACTTGTAAAAATATTGTTCATTAATATGTTGAATAGACAAAAAGAATTGAAATTTTGATTTCAATAAATTTGATAGTTTATTTGTCGTTTTTCACAAATTAAATTGATTTAACTTTTAAGTAAGTAAAATTTATTTACATTCATAAATAACAAAATAATTTAAAATTGAATAGGTTATCTATGTCCAATAAATATTTAACAGAAATTAATAAAAATTAAATCACAAGTATAAATTACAAAATTCACGTAATCCTATGAAAAAGTTTACAAAAATATTGAATAAAAATCTATAAGAGTTTATAAAATTTGTTTTACAATTCTATAAGATTCAATAAAAATCTATCAACTACATAAAAATCTATCATTTAAAAAAATTCATTAAAAATATTAAAAAATATAGAATAAATACACCCCATCAATCAATCTATCTTTGAAAGAGAACTTGAATTGATAAATCACTTGTATCTAATAACAATCAAATCCGTAAACTCCTACCTCTCCCCCAACTTAGCCGCCATATTAACGCAAATCACACCCAGAGAATCCCGTTCGTCTGGTTTCTCCATTTCACAGAGCAGAACAACACTTTCACACGTCGTTGCTACGCTCTAAACGGCAGCTGATTAACAAATTTGTTGTCCAGTCGCCATCGGCCTACAGACCAGCTACCAAGAATTGATCTTTTAATCATTCCAATCAAATCCCAGTTCGCAGACGTGAGAAAGAAGCGCAGGAAAGTGTGTCGACCGAGCAAGCAGAGGGCAACAAATGTTCGGGGCCGTCCAGTTGGGTCTATTGGCGGCATGTGTGGTGTTGTTTGTACCTATGGGAATGGCGGGTTGGCATTTGAGCCGTAACAAGATGCTTTTTTTTAGCTGTGCCCTCTTCATTAGTCTGGCTGTCGGTGTTCATCTGATGCATTATTTCCCTTCAATCTCCGATTTCCTCTCGCCGACGGATATAATTTCGTTCCCAACTGGTGAGTCTTCTTTGCATAGTGATTCGTGTCTCTTTTTTTTACATAGTGGTATGTATAGTGGTGGTGATGAATGTGAAAGTGAGATTGGTTGTAGAAAGAGGTCTTGGGAGTGGATTCAATCTGGTAAGGTTGCTGAATGTCAGTTTCAGAGTTTGAAGAAATTGGATGCGTCTATTTTGTTAAATGGGTCTTGGGTAGTGGTTGCCGGTGATTCTCAGGCGAGGTTAATGGTGGTTTCTTTGTTAGAATTAGTGATGGGATCCGAGGGAATGGAGAGAGTGAGGGGGGATTTGTTCAAGAGGCACAGTGATTATTCAGTGGTGGTGGATGAGATTGCTCTGAAGTTGGATTTTCTTTGGGCTCCATATGTTAGAAATTTGACTGAATTGATGGTTCGTTTTAAGGGGAAAGACAATTACCCCGATGTTATGGTGATGGGAGCTGGATTATGGGACATGCTTCATGTTAACAATGCCTCAGATTATGGTGTTTCGTTAACGCATTTCAAGGATTCTTGTTTGACTCTTATGCCTGTTTCATCGGATTTGGAGGCTATTGATGGAGGGCTAAGCCAGGGTCCGTCCACCCAGCTGGTGCATTTCTTTTGGTTAGGGATTCCAACATTGATAAATTCAATGTTGAACACGAAGGAGAAGAGGGAGAGGATGGCTGATACAATGTGTGATTTATATAATAACAAGCTTATCGAAAACGAGCTATTACAACAATCTGGTGGGCCACTTTTGAAACTAGATATTCGATTGGTAAGTGAATTATGTGGACCTCAATGTACAGTTGACGGAATGCATTATGATCAACTTGTTTATGATGCCGCCGTTCAAATAATGCTGAATGCATTGCTCATCGAATCTAATCAGAAGATACAATAATGGAATCTTGAATCCCTGTTGAATAATCGAGGAATTTTTATGCATTGAAAATAGTTGCCGTACTCTTTGGTGTTTTCAGTCTTGAATCTGTGAGTCTTTCCAGTCTTCTCTTAGTTGGCACTCGACATCAGTCAGATTCTGCTGTCGCAGCAGACATGGAGATTTTTTTATATTTTGGTTCTTTGGCACACGAAAACTGATGAACGATAAGATGCGACTTTTGCTGTTAGTCACTGTCAGAGCAATTTCTAGTACCTCACATCCAACTTTGGTGTGAACATCTATGTAATTCTGCACTAGTATCCTAACTACACCTTTTCAACCCCAACCAAAACAATCAGTCAGGATCTTTCCTTCCTGCATTAGCTGTTTACATTGTCTGATATACATGTAGGCTTTCGAGATTTTTTAGTTTTGTTTCCTTATATTGGTTCTTAATGGTATGTTTACTTTGCTTCATAAATCCTCGATAAGTTATGTTAGTTTGTTTATAATTATAAATGTATATAATTTTTTTGTTATTTATTCATGAGATATCGTAATGTATCTACCTTTTAGCTATTTTATTTGTTTTGTGGAGACAATGGCTTGTGCTTAGGTGAACGAAATCTGTACCTCTTGATTGAACGGATCATGACTTGTTTTGAATCTTGAATATTGCCTTTTGTTCATGAACCTATGCATCTGTATACTTATACATCTAAATATTTAAATACATCGACTCTGAGTATGGTGATTTATGATGAACTTGATATCATGCCCTTGTTGGCCTTGGGAGAGGTGGTATCATAAATGAGTGGCTAAATTTTACTGCTTGCTGTTTGTTATAACCATGGGCGGTAAGATAAAGTTATAAATATCTAGAATGCTAAAGGTAGGGCAGAAATGCATATTAGTTTTGAAGTCCTGAGCTATTTCACGAACAATCTTCTGAAAAGGCAATGTTCCGATAAAGAGCTCGGTATTCCTTTTTTACTTGCTAGTTGAACAGGATGGTGACAGTGAAGCCTTTCCTTCCACCAGTTGTTGGGGGCAGGCTTGATGAATTATTAGGTCACAAAATGCATGCTTCCAAATCAACTGTTAGGACCTTCATCGGGTTTCCCCTGATGCAAGAAACAATGAGAGAATTTGATGGTTTCAATTGGCGGCCACAACCAGTGCAGTTCATTTTGATGCTTTGAAAAGCCAAGTGAAATGGAGCTACCTGAAGCAACTTCTTTGACGCAAGTTGCTGACATTTTAACCACTTTTGCCAGAGGAAGTTTTGTTCAGGTGTACTGTATGCCACAGGTGACACGGTATCAAATAGGACTGTGATGACTAAAGGGATTGAAATATGATATTTATGTTTTGATTCATTGGCACCCAAGTACACCAATAAGGTTGGAGCAGAAAATAATAGTTGGCTGCAAGAAGTTTCTTGAATTTTCTATATCTTACCCTCAGTTTACTTACCGTACTCGCCTCACATTACCAAAAAATAAAGTGGGTGGGTAATGAAAAGGAATCAGCTTTCCATGTTCTAAACTTGCGGTTATGAAAGAAGGCTCTTCTTAAAATCAGGGACTTTCTTTAACTGGTATGAACATTGGATGCAAAAAGGCTCGGCATCAAGAAAATTTGGTGAAGAACAATTTAACAAAGACATTGAATCAGTAATCGCGATGTTTATCGTAAACTTGAGCCATATCACCTTTATGGCAGTATAGAAGACATTGATGTCGAAGTTTGTGATGATGGTGGCAGCAATTAGTGCGCTTGCATCTGGGGAAGGGCCTCTTGACATGTTCGAATCTGTATTAGAGATTGCAAGCATGAAAGGAGATCTGGAGTTGCAAAAGTGTAGCTGATGCATGGAACGAACCATAACCGACTTGGTTCGACTTAAATGTGGACTATTGTGCTGAAGGGGAACTGAAAGAAATCCATTCTGGATTATCTTGGGAGTGTATTGATGGCTTTTAAGAAACTTTTGGGATTAAGTAATCCGATCTACGTGTGTCAAATGGGAGTTGCAAATGGGAGTTGCTACTCCTACTGCTTGTAATTTTTTCTAATATTTCTCGGGGTCGAAATATGAAGTGCACTGGAATCTATAAACATAAATTTGTTTATATACATGTCTTCGGGAGTGTTCGTCAATCATATATTTGATTTCTTTGAGTTACATAGAACTGGTTTTCGTTTGTTGGAAAGCACATCACCACCTTTTTCATCTCGATACTTGAATATTTTGTGGAGTTTGAAATAGTAAATTCGGGGCAGTACTATGTAAATCGTGAAACAACTTCTAGTGGTTCCAGAAAGCGTGTTGGAATGAATAATGCTGCGGATAGCCGGATACATAGAGGGCGGAACTAGGATTATCAATTTGGGCCTAAATTATATATAAATCATAAATTTGTCTTTGTAAATAATACATTGCAAAATATGTTAATAAATAACATTTCAACAAAATAAAGAAACAAGTCAACAAAATAACAGATATACGAAATAGCATAAATACAATCAAATATTTTCGGTAATACTATGTTTTACTCGTTAAGATTTTGCGTCAAATTCATGACAAAAACTTGTGTGAGACGGTTTCACGGGTCGTATTTTGTGAGACAGATCTCTTATTTGGGTCATTCATGAAAAAATATTATTTTTTATTGTGAATATCGGTAGAATTGACTCGTCTCACATATCAATATTCGTGAGACCGTCTCACAAGAGAACTACTCCAAATTCATATATCGTGGATTCAAAATTTATACCATCTACGAAATTATCATATAGAATGTGTATTGCACTATGATTCTACGTTCTTTTTCAAGATTTATCCTACGGAGTAATTCATAACTTTCAAAGCACAACAATAAAAAGATTGTTTCTTTTATTTAGCTTGCTTCTATAGGATCACCCAAAGTAATCTTAAACTGGTAACTCATAAAATATAGGAAAATCGCCATTCATCAAATGTGAGGATAATGAATATAAATTAAAATTACATTTTATTTTAACGGGAAATTGGTCTTCAGTTCTCAGCCGTCGATTTTTTTTGTATTCAGTCTCTGGGTACTTTTTTAGTACCACATTTCCACATGAAGTATACCACATTTTTATGACATAGTACCACAATTTTGTAGATAGGGAGTGAACCCAAAGAAATATTTTGATTGGGGATTTTTCACCAACTTCACTTTTTTTTTAATTCATAAAATAATATAATTTAATATTTTATTCTTCAATCGTGGTTTTTTTTTTTTTTTTTTTTAAAAAATTTTAAATTCTCTGACCTTTTCATCGCCCTCTCTAGTTACGCCCGTGCCACACAGAAGCAAATGACGGCCACAACTCTTGGGATATCCATTGCAATCCCGGGCAGTGGTTCGCATAAAAAGTCTGTCTTTTCAGGCCATCCTAAAAGCATTCGATTCAATCAGTCTCCTCCTTCACACACCGCCGTCGTTAGTTTCTCCAGACGCCGGAGAAACAACGCCAACCCTCCCGCCCCTGTTAAGGAAATACACAAGGTACTGAGATACGTTTTGTGCATTATTTTGAGAAAAAAAATCAGAGAACGTTGAAGGGAAAGTGGGTTATAGTGTGAAATCGTTGTGTGGTTTTGTTTACTTTGAATGGATAAGTATTGGGAATCTGGTTGCTGTGATTTTAAAACTTTGTGCTGTATGCAGGAAACTTTGAGAGAGAGAAATC
The DNA here is from genome assembly GCF_012295235.1 of Primulina huaijiensis. NCBI lineage: Eukaryota > Viridiplantae > Streptophyta > Magnoliopsida > Lamiales > Gesneriaceae > Primulina > Primulina huaijiensis. The sequence continues at coordinate 38,926 of NW_027356685.1, read as the reverse complement.
TGGAAGGAGATGATGAAATAGATGAAGACGCTTTCGATGCACTTTTTAGTCAGCTGGAAGAAGATTTGAAAAACGATGGTTTAATTGGTGAAGATGGCGACGATGACTTCTTAAGCGAGGAAGAATTTGCAAAACTTGAGCACGAACTAGCCGAGGCTCTGGAGGACGATGAGCTTCTTGGGGCATTAGTCTCCATCGCCGATGGAGACAACCACAATGAAGACGAGAAAGAAGAATCTGAGAATCTGGATGATGATGAGGCGGAGGATGAAGAGAAGGAAAGCCCGATAAAGCTCAAGAATTGGCAATCCAGAAGATTGGCCTATGCTCTTAAAAATGGTCGGCGGAAGACTAGTGTAAGTCCAAGTTTTGCTCTCATTGTATCAATTCCTTGGTTCGTAGTATGTTATTTTAAACATTATAGAATGGTTCTTGTTTTGTTTTTCTAAATATATTATTTATTAGGTAAGTGTGATCTATATAGCTGGAGAGCTTGTCGAAGCAAAGGACTCTCCCTTTTAGTCGCTCTTCTTACTAGAAAAAGAAAGCCATTTCTATGCTAGTATGGGTAGTTTAAGGAGGTTTTGTTCTCACATTTTGACTGTAGTCCACTTTTCTTTGCTGAATCTATGGATACGGATATGTACTTTTTGCTCAATGATTTTCTGAGTATGTGGATATTTTTAGCTTTTCTTATACCAGTTATCCTAGAACAAACTTCCAGTAGGCTTTGCAACATGCAACTTCATCATTTATTTAGTACAGAAATCTGGTATGGGAATTTTGATCGTTTTACCATATTTTATGACTTCGATTGCAGATAAAAAATCTTGCTGCTGATCTCTGTCTTGATAGAGCCGTTGTCCTTAAATTACTTCGTGACCCTCCTCCAAATCTCGTAATGCTGAGTGCTGCTTTGCCTGATAAACCTGTTTCAACAAGCATGGAACTTGAGGAGAAAATCGAGGAAACTGTTCCCTCGAAGCCGACACCACAAACTACAAAGCCTAAAGCTGAGGTGAAATTACCAGTTCATGAGATGCGAAACAACTGGTCTGCCCGAAAAAGACTGAAGAAAGTGCAAATAGAAACTCTTGAGCTAGTCTATGGACGAACAAAGCGCCCAACTGTGAGTGAAATAACCCAGTGCATTGATGCTGTGATTTTACATTTACTGAATGCATTGACGTGTGTGTTAATTATATACTATCATGTTAGAAATACAAGGGTGGTTCGGGGTGGTGGTGGAGTGGATTATATGGGAGTATTTCTGTGAATATCAAATGTTTGTTGAGTCATGTTTAAGGTTTAGCCTATGTTACACTGAGACCTCTAGGTGTAGAATATAGGGGAACCACGCATATCGTGCGGGACACTCACGGAAGTTTTTATGCATCTACCGTAATATAAACCAACTGTGATACCAACTCCAGATAAATAATCGAAACCAATATGTCATGTTTGCGTTGTAGTTCTTTGTGATAAAGTATTGATTGGGCTTTTTGCTCGCTATGCAGAATTCGATGATTAGCAGCATTGTGTATTTGACAAATCTGCCTCGGAAACGAGTGGTGAAATGGTTTGAAGACAAACGAGCTGAAGATGAGGTACCTGACAAACGCCTTCCATTTCGTCGATCCGCTTCTCAAACTGTCTTTACCAGTTAAAAACTTGCTGTTTTTTTTTTCTTGAATGACTTGCAGAGCAGCCTTACTAATGTGTACAGAAAACCAGTATAGCTATGTTGTATGGAATTCTTTTCTCACATGAATTGAATACGTCGTTCACTCTTGAATTAAATTATTTATAAGTTTTTCTGAGTTCGTATCAAGTGTACCCAGATAGTTGACGGGTGAACTTCGTATATTTTGGACGGGACCATTAAGGTTGAGAGATATTTGACTCGGTTTTCCAAAAAAAACTTGAGAAATCTGAAATCAGAGGACATAAAAAATCAGAATTTTACATGATTAAAGCCTTGTTCAGTTTTTTTAATGTTAAATATCATGAGTTAAAAAAGAGAGAGAGAAAAAAAAACGTAGTCATGGCAACCATAAAGGGAGATAATTTTCCGTCTCTCTGGTTTATTGCTCTTAATTTTTCAATTATGGACCAACTTCTCTAGTTTATTTGCTCTCATCAGTGAACTTCCTCAAAATATCCCGACAATTAGCGATCCCGACTGCTGGCACATCTTTGTGAACTACCATCCCGCCATCTCTCGACTTCGTTAGCAGTGAATATTCTCATGCATACTGCGCAGCACTCTTGACAACAAACATACTCGCCAAGTTGTTTCTTGCAACGAATGGAAAGATACATATCTTACACCATGTTACAAAGCAATTGTAATCAGTCATAATGTACAACGCAAATGTGATGGAGCTCATAGTCCGTACCATATAGTAAAAAACGAGTATGAATTCAATAAAAACACTTGCTCCACATCCCGGCATATTTTTACAAAGTTGTGCATAAACCCCTTTGCTTACATCAATTATCATATTGAGGTTTGCATTGTCACTCCACCTCCCCCCGTTTTCGACACCCCCAGGCAACATTTTTTGAGGGGCAACCATCAGGAGGGACGTAAACAATGGACCAGATCTCCAAGTGACAAAGTGAAACCACTCAGTCTCGCAACTAATGCTTGCCTGATGTAAGCCACCAACTCAATTATTTCTGAGAATAATAAGCCTAGGCGAATAACACTGCAAATTTGCTTACCTAGAAGTAACCTCAGTTGTATATATTTGACGGCTGACTTAAATCTGAAAACAGGAAACACGGCAGATCCTGCATACTGTACATTAAGAGTAAAGTATGAGCACAGGACATCCAATGATCCAAACACATTCAATATTTTTCCAAATTTTTTTAAAACAAAGCTCAAATTCGGAAGGATATCTCGTAAAGGAAGACAGGGTTTCAATCATATCCGAGATAAGAGGATACCGGTTCAGTGGTTTAACACATGTGATATTTCAATACCTGATCACAACAGGGTCCCAGGCAGTGCTTGTAAGCGAGAGACTGGTAATATTCTCCTGTAGTAGTTAGTATACACTCTTCCACTTGGAACATGGCCACCCATCCTAGAGAATTATTTTGCCTACTTACATGTGGTTAGTTCCTTCCCTCGACCAATATGAAAACTACAACCAATGCCCCCAACTCCCAAGTTGCATAGTTTCCTCATCCTGGTTCTTGCACCATCCAGGACCGAACAAAGCATACGTCCAAAGGGGTGCCCACCATAAAAGATTTGATTCAATTTGTGGCATTCTCCCTTCAAGGCCCACCGAGCGTGGCCTGATAGGGGTTGTATTTACATGTTTTAGTGCATTGTTTTTAGTCCATGTTTGCGTTAGTATGGGTGTGTTGAGTCCACTTTTCCTTCATTTGGCCGTTAAATGTTGCATTTGATCACGGCTCACCTAGATTTATTGACTTCTAAGAAAAATGAACGGAAAAGATGAAAATCTAGGAGTTTTGAAGAAGCTGGACAGTGCAAGGCACGCCAAGACGGTAATTCTAGACCCCCAGCACGAGAAATAAGAAATTTAAAAGCTGAGGCAGTGAAGCTCGCTCTACGATGGTAATTCTGGACTACCCACGCACCAGGAGGAAAAATATATATATAGTAATGAGACAGAACATGTCGCATTGGGAGATAATTCTTGACTGCCCCAACGCGCTCGAGGGATTTTGCAAGAGCACGGACAGAACTAGGGCAGTGTTCTTGACCGCCCCAGCACGACTCAACATGGAAACTTTTTGGTGGACGATTTCTTTCCTTCTTCGGATAGATTTTTGGAGGCAGGGTTAAATACCTCTAACACACGAGAGGGGAGGAAGAGACTTAGAATTTTTCAGCTGCTACAAGCAAGAAGTGGAGAAAAAACTCCCGAGATTGAGGAGGCAAACAAAGAACTCGAGATTTTTTCGTAGTCTTTCTTTCTTCTTCATTTCTTTTAGTATTTCTAGTTTAAGAACCATTGTTTAACTATTGTTTTGAGATTTTCATGATGATGTTTACTAGCTAATTTATATATTTGTTGGGATTTAAAGGGATCCTAGCTCGAGACGTTATTTTATATAATTTGATTATCAACTTTCGCTTCATGTTTGATTATATTACTGTCTTTATTTAAATCACTAAAGCGTAACTAACTTTTATGATGTCCTATATTGACAATGAGTTCAAAAGAATAGCTTGTAATATGAAAGAGTAATATAGTCCGTGAATTTAAAATTTACAAAGATATATAAAATTGAATACATATTGATAGTGATAGTTCAATATGTCAAAAGTTAAGGAATTTCATAAATCGTGCATGCAATCACCTCTAATAAATAATTAAAAACATTGAATTGTTTCATTGTGCTGAAATAGTTTAACATAGCTTGAGAGAATATGTTATCAAATTATGAAAATTTGTCAAAAACATGAGTAATAGTCGTGATTAAGTATTTGAAATAATAAGTTAAGTGAGATTATCAACAAATTCATTCTCACTTAATTTAAAGATTTTTATTGACTTGACTTTATTATCTTATTGAATTATATGTCTTTAAATTTTTAATAGATAAATTCACATCAATAATAATTTACATTTGATTAAATTTTAATTTCTGAAAATAATAATTGTGCATATCGTTTATGTGGGAATGATACTCGTACTCAGTACACTATTCTATAACTTGATTCGTGCACTTTCTATTATTATTTCGAACAACAAAGCTTAAAATTTATTTGGAGATTTTTAAGTGCAAGAAAAGTTCAATCATGACCATGTCGCAAAGATTTTGGCGCCGTAAGATTTGCTGGTAACTTTTGTTAAAGATGAATACACAATCGTCATATGTAATATAATTGTTAAATATCAAAATATTCACTTCATTCCTGAAAGGGGATCGGTTACGGTGACCGGAAGCGCAACGGAAGTTTAAAATTTTTATTTTTCATAAGAAATTTTCGGCCACCTTGATTTAATGTGTAGCAAATACAAAAACAACAAAATGTCATACATAGTGTGTTTAGAAAAATACCTATCAACCTCTTGAGGTTGATGATGGCTCCAACTAAGGTGTAAACACCTTAGCTCTTGTATGGCAAGAACTTCTACAAGCTTCCAAAGAGCACTCCTTGCTCTAAAATAAAGCCCACCACCAACTAGGTAGATCCCCTCATATTTTGCACTAGAAAAATATGAGGATTTTTCTTTGAGAAATAAGTGTTTTCTCCAACCATTGAAGAACAAAAAAATGGAGAGAATGAATAGTATTTTCGGCCACTATTCATGCTAGGAGAGAAGGAGAGACTAGTGTTGGTTGTGAGAAAAGTTGAAATCACTTTTTGCATGTCATGCCTTGAAAACTCAAAAAGTAGTCTCCCAACCTTTCACCTCCCATGCATGCAAGTTTTATTTGATTTTTAACAATTAAAAATCCATGGACTGATTTGATCTCAAACATATTTGAGACTAATTAAACATTACTTGAATTTACTCAAGTCCCACTAGTTAAATAATTATTTAAATTGAGCTCTACAAGACTCAATATGATTTAATTAATTCAACACTTGAATTAATTTAATTTAGTCCATAATAATGTAAATGAAAATCACAATTCCCAAATACATTATTCACTTGGTCAAAATTTTAATTTAGGAACACTTCCATAAATTAAAATTTACATTTCTCTCATAGAAGTCATACTTCTTTTTTTCCTTACGCCTATAAACTCATTTATAAGCAGTTCAACACATCGAACTATTTTCTCCTTTATAGAAGTCATATTTCTAATTTTCCTTACGCTTATAAATTCCTTTATAAGCCGTTCAACATATTGAACTATTTTACTTCTCAACGGGATCTAGAAAGCTAGTACTTGTGTGGCCCTCAATGGTTCATTGATACAACTAGCCGTGGGTTCACATCTCCATGTGATTCGGGCTAAACATGTCCTTATTTGAGCATACCCCAATTGCTCCATTCTTACTTATCAACTCCTTGATAACAAGAACGTCAGAACTCAAGTCTGATAGTAACCAACCAATCATGTTAAACGCCTAGCAGCATCGCTTACATGATTCCCTAGGTATCAAATGATAGTGCCTGCAAGAACCATTCAATTATGGTTAGCGTACAGTACGGTCCCTTCAACTCATATATCCCGACCGATTCGACAACCATTGGTTTATCGAGAGTTGTCAATGAATCGATACTATGTGTCATGTCGTAGTTGCATCGATGGTGTAATCTATGAAACCCCTTTCATAATTACCACCATACTCTGATCAGAGATTTCAAACTACATATACATGAAAAACACATAGGATATCCATACCCGTAGGTAAGCGGTGAATCCCCGACTACAATGCATCGACTCCTATATGTTTCGACAGAACACCCAACCTTGCCACCTGATGACCCCATGAGAGTCGGTAAACAAGTCAAAGTGTAATTCTAGCACATAGAGTCTCAATGTTGTCCCGGGTCATAAGGACTAATGGTGTACAACCATAAACTAGGACTTTTCCACTCGATAAGTGAGAACCACTTGGAAAGTCCTTTAATGGAGGGTTGTTCAGTGCACTCTACCAGGAGCACCTATCTGCATGCTCGGACATCACAATGTCCCCTACCAATGAAACATGGTACTCACATCGCAGATACTAGTCTCAAGCTCGAGCGGCCTATATCCTTCTTAGCGGCGGCTGAATCGACTAGGAACCGTTTAGAATATACAGTATTCCAAATATGAGTTTCATGATACTCATCATATGAGCATCTCATATTCTTTCTACTATTTGTATATTCAAGGGCTTTATCTATGCAACTAGCATGGGTATACAGATAAAGATGTGCCAAAACAATAATTTCAAATATTATTAAAATAAAGATTGCTTATACATAGAGTTTCATTGTGAACACTCGGCCAACACTTGGCTCGACGTGCACCTACTCTAACAATTCCAGCATTCTTTATCCTATAAGAAAGCAGACACACTATCAATCAACCTAACCACGATTTTTCACCTGATACAAAAGAGAGGCCACTTATTGCAAATTTAGCATAAACCAATAAGCGTATCCTTTGAGGAGCACCCAACTTTCGTCCTTAGTATGCCGCTGAATATGAAGGGAAAAAGTCGAATCATACCTGAATTCCTTGTAATGTGAATTGAAGAAACAGAATTATCCTTGCTCCGTTCGCACGACAGCGGTAACAACTGCATGAAGGAAGATATGTCCTCCATTTTTAGAGACTTTAGCTACTGCTTTAGATTTGTTCTCTCTTCAGGTGGCATTTGATTTATTTACATTCGATCATGATCAGCAAAAAATCAACATCACCAATATTTCAGTACTATTAGTTCTAATTTTAGTATGCGGCTAGAATATTTTACACATTTGGTTGAAGCGATGCTTTTGGGTCTGTTATTTTACAAAAACTAGACAAACAAATTAATGTTTTGAGTACAAAATCTCAATTCCTTATTTGTAAAATCTAAACCAAGAAGAGTGAATGGAACTATCAAACTAGAAACACTTTTTTTTGTAGTGTGCCAGTGGAACTTAATAAATACCGAGGGGTGCGATTGCAAACGCCCGTCCATCTGTGCTCATCAATACAGCAACATTTCCCAAAACACAAAGAAAAAAGAATGCCACGTTTGACTTTTAATTAATTAAAAGTAAGCCATTCAGAGCTTGTCCACTTTTTAGGAAATGGGCACCAGAAAGGGAACGATGACAAGTGGAAATAATATAGTTAATTTGGGCTAATTATTTGTTTGATTTCTCATTTGACTTTTGGCTGACCCGAGTTTTGATAATTTATAGGTGGGAGTTGGAACTTTACGCTTCAATGCCGCACATAAATGCCATCATCAAGACAATTGAGCTGGAACTTGGCTTCATTATTAATGTCTCCCGGGCAAATNATATTTGAATGATGCGAAATCTCAACGAATAAGTACATTCTAGTTCGACCTCGATTCTAGTTAATACATTTCGGCTCCAAGTTAAGCTTGAGTTCGAGTTTGTTTGTGAGCTACTGAATTATAACTTGAAAATGAAAATTTGAAAGACTCAAAACACGTATTTAACACATAATTATATCGTATTAAATTATCGATAAAATATTAAATTTAAGAAGTTGTTTGTGAACTATCGGACAAAATAACTTTGAGGTCGAATCGGATTTCGTTTCCTAACTTTTGAATGTCATATTGTTTGTGGTTAGATTAATTTGAATATATTCAAGTAATTTTTCTCAGAAGAGGGACAGCTGGTTTTTCCAAAAGAGGGACAAAATGAAATCCCAATGGCTAATCTCTCTTTCAATATTACTTTTAGTTAACTTCCTAGTCAATTCCCAAATGGTACCACTCTTTTTTGTCGACCGTATTAACGATCGTGTGTGCTATATTTTAATTGCAATACTGAATTAATGAACTAATAATGCTAGATTAATTTTAACTAGTTAAATGGCAATCCATCATGCATATAAAAGTCTGCTAAATCTTAATAAAACAGGGCCTTCTTTATTATAACATGGAAATAAAAGAGTGTAGCAAATGCAAGGATGACCAAGAATTGATGGAGTAAAGCGTGGGACAACCTGGCAAGGCGTAACCACTTTGACGAAGTTGTAATAATTTCAGAAAAAAGTCATACCATCAATAAATCGTTTAATTAAATGAATTATACAAAGTTACAACTGAATGGATCCACGAATATGTTGAGACTAAAACAAACTAGTAAAACTTGTATGGTTGTACAAACAATTTCGGGAAGAACAATATTGCAAACGGAAGCTCCAACAATTTCAAACTATTCTATATGAATTGATCGTATAAAAAAAATTTTATACCTTAAGATAACAGATAATTGCAATGTATGTGGTTGGACAAACTATAATCGACTTGCCGATGCCATGGAACCCATTTTGTTGGCAATGTCTCTTAGAGTGAACTTTTGGACTTTGCCGGTGGCGGTTTTCGGGAGCTCAGCCATGAAAACCACCGTTCTCGGAACCATGTAATGTGGGAGCTTTGCCCGACAGAACTCTATCATCTCATTTTCCGCGGGCGGTTTCTTGCTCACCCCCTCCTTCAAGCTCAAGAATGCACAAGGGGTTTCGCCCCAGTAATCGTCGGGCCGAGCCACCACCGCCGCCTCATTCACCACCGGATTGGAATATAACACCGACTCAACCTCCACGCTGCTCACATTTTCCCCGCCGGAGATTATGATATCTTTCGAGCGATCTTTTATTTCCAGGTACCCATCTGGGTGCATCACTCCCACATCTCCGGTGTAGAGCCACCCGTCTCCCCGCATGCATTTGGAAGTGGCTTCGGGGTTTTTAAGGTAACCCAGCATCAAGCAGGCACCTCTGAGCACGATTTCCCCCAGTGTTGATCCGTCCCTTTTCACACTTATTCCACTTTCTGGGTCCACCACATCCGCCGCCGTGATCCCCAGTGTCCTAATCCCTTGTCTAGCTTTAAGCCTAGCCCTCTCAGTCGCCGGAAATGCATTCCACTTTGACTTCCACGCGCAAGAAACCACCACTCCCGCCACCTCCGTCAACCCGTATCCATGGGTCACGGCGAATCCCAATGATTCAGTCCTCAGAACCACAGCTGCCGGCGGTGGAGCTCCGCCGGTCAGGAATTGAATCGGGCTCTTCAGTGGCCTTGCGCCGGGATAATTTGCCAACATGTTGAGTATCACCGGCGCACCGCACAAGTGCGTAACGTTGTAGCCATATATGGCCTCGTACACCACGCGGGCATCGAACTTTCTGAGGCAGATATTGGTTCCGCCAACGGCAGCCATTCCCCAAGTGTAGCTCCAGCCATTGGAATGGAACATGGGCAGCGTCCAGAGGTAAACCGGCTGCTTCGGAACCGACCAATTGATCAAAGAATCGTAGGTGATGATGAAAATTGATCTGTGAGAGTGCACCACACCCTTCGGCGACGAAGTTGTGCCGGAGGTATAATTCAGGGTCATGGGATCCCATTCATTTTCCGGCGAAACCCATTTGAATTCCGAAGTGCCTTTTCGCACCATAGCCTCGTACGTATCATGAATTCCTGCCATTGACACCAAGCCTTCATCTTTCTCGATGAGGATCATCAATGGAGGCCTCACTTTGGGAGGGAACAGAGAAATAGCTTCCAACACTACACCCAGAAGCTGGAAGTCAACAAAAACAAGCTTCGATTCACTGTGGCGTAGAATGATGGCGACCGTCCTGGAATCCAGGCGAGTGTTGATGTTGTTGATTACATAACCAGCCATCGGCACCGCGAATTGGAGCTCGTACATGGCGGGAGTGTTCGGCGCCATTACCGAGACCACGCGACCTCTCTGGATTCTGAGAGAAGCAATGGAAGACGCCATTCTCAAGCACCGCTCATGCGTCTGAGACCATGTGTAGGACATGGAATTGTAGATAACTGAGATGCAGTCGCCATACACATTCGCTGCCCTCTCAAGAAACGTCAAAGGGGTGAGCGGACATGAATTAGCGGCGCTTCGCTTCAGCTCTTCCATGCCTGTGTATCTCTCTCTGGATATGCGTAACTTTTGGGTGCACAGGTTGGGTTTTATCTTACTCAGATGCCATGGCTTCTTTCTCTACCCTCATTAATGGAATCACATCGAGAAGGATCACGGTTTGAAGGTGATTTCCAGAATTCCCATCGAAGAAAACAACATTTAAGGCATAAGTAACATCAAACTTGTTGCCCAACGAAAGCAGGTGGCAAATTGAATTAATTCCATAATCTCCATTATTATTTTATTGCAACATTTGTGTCTTTATTATTCATTACGTGTCCCACTTTTGCAATAACTCAATTTGTTATTATTGAGGAGCCGAAATATCAATTTTGCCATAGTTTCATTACGGCGTAATTCATAATTTTGTTTTATTCGTATCAATTCCACGACATATTGCATGCTTTTATACAATTTTTTTTTAAAAAAAATTAAAAGTGAATTTTATTTCTTTATTGTTAGTAATTTTTTTTAACAAATTTACATAAATCTAATTTTTCACGTTAAAAAAAACATAAATAAGGTCTTTAGTAAAGAACATGTCGATTCATAAATTAGGCCCAAATTTAATATATAGTATGTGGTTTATCATTTATTTAACCAACTAGTCATCAGTTCGCATAAGTTTATTTTTTCTCGTCACAACCTCACATTAAAAGAGGTATATTCGTTGTAGAAATTTGCTAACATTTTTAAAATAACAAATTTTTGTCTGAACATATAAAGTTCTACTAATTTTTTTCTAAAGATTTTCATAGTAAAATTTTGTAGATTTATTTTTCATGACTTTTATTGACATTTGTAAACTTTTTCATAGAATCTTATGGATTTTGTAATTTATTATTGTGATACATTATGCTTTAATTCTTGTATTTTTTAGAATTTCATGTAGTCATTAAAAGTTTATCGACATTTTGAATATCTATAACTTTTGTAGAGTTTTTAAAAGTCAACTTTTAATATCACATGACTTGTACCGTGATGTAACTTTGCATATATACTGGAGTCATATACAAGAGGAGATTTTTACCTCTATTTTGTCCTTATCTGCTTCAAGCTTCGCTTTCTACTGGTTTTCCCATGCTTGGATTCTAGTTTCTTCTTGTTGAAACCTGATGTTTATGAATCAAAAGTTTCCCTATTTCACAAATATCTGCTTAAAATAATGTTTACAGAGGTAATATTAGCTTTTAGGATGAACCTAGCTTGCAGCATGCTTGGATTTTTCAGCTTCTTCCAATGCGGCTGCCCTTGTGGCATAAGCAATTCTCGACATTATAGCGGCAATATTCATCTTACCAAGCTGCACACCGGGAGCCACAATCTCCCTCCTCGTCTTACGCTTTTGTCTTGCTCAGACAAATCTATTGCTGATGGATTGTTCTTTTTGATATGGCACCGGCTCTTCTCTACCAGGAGTAGATGGTATATATATATAGATGAATTTGAGCTACGAAGAGGGGTGGCTGCTCCTATTGGATTATTACTTTATGAAGGTTCTTGACTGAATTGGCGTTCAAAGTATTTTGTTTAACATGATGATAAAAACTGTGTGTATATGATGTTATAAAAATTAATATAACACACAAATAATTAAAATAACACAGGAATATTTATGCACAAGTGAATATACTTGTGTGATCCCTAATGACAAAATAATCAGTAGAAAATTAATCGAGTTTACAAAGCAAATAATTGTGAAGGAAAGAAAAATTATCTTCTTAATTAACAATTCAAGAAAATAAATTACATCCAAAATATCAATAAAAAAATAATCAAACACAGAAATGCAAATCTGCTTGGCCGAAATTCCGAGCAACAAAACAATTCTCTCATCAACACTTTGTATGGGTGTTGTCTTCAAAGGTCTCCAACACGTCACGACAACACAGCGATGCTTCGTCTTTGCGAGTTCTCTTTGTTCTATCGCATCTTCTCATCTCGCTTCACACGTCTGCATCAATTATTCTTAAATATATATAGGCTTGTGTTGATTTTGATATGATATTTTAAATAGATTCCTATAAGACAAGGAAAATAGTTTTTATTAGAAAACTAATTCTTTTAAATATTAAATATCAAATCTAAGTTTTAATAAAGTGTATCCTATGGAGAGTGCTCACATTGAGTGGATATCAGTTTATTCATTCTTAGATTGCACCAAATATCTCCCTATGTTAATTGATGATTTTTCATTTGAGTTAGGGTCACATAGTATGTCCTCATTTATACTATTATATCTATGTTGTGTCCACTGTCCTGATACGCATATGAAGGTTAGACATGTACAACTTTTATGAGACATTTTACTTATGTCGTGTCAACTTTCATTTTACTTTAACTAGAAAATTTTCATTTTTAATTCACTTGTAATCATTCTTGAATCGTACAAAATTATATTTCATTCATCCATAATCATACATATTTTATGCAAATATCACATATTGACTACTAATCATGTTACCAAGTGTCGATTAAACATCCAATACTACATTAATATGAAATAAAATTGTTGATGAAGTACATTGACTTGAGAATAACACCAAATATCTCCTTATGAGCGATGATGATCTACCATTTGAATTAGGTTTGTATAGTATGTCCTAATTCATACATCAACTGTAATAGATTGAAACGAGGCACAGAGGGTCATTATGCTGTCATATCATTAAATTTTCTTTAGACTAAGGAAGACTCTAATTCACAATTGTTTATGCGATATCGGATATGTTCGACAATATTTCTTGGAACAATTTACATGCGACAGAGTATTATGATCACAAGACAAGAGCAAAAGCAGATCGTGTGGCTGTTGGATCGAACATTCGAACTCCTTTTGTTGCAGAAATTCACATTAGGATTCTTACATTTGTTTTGTGTCCAAGAAGATGAAAACACTTGTTAGCACACGGCTAAAATGTTGGATCAATTTTATTTATACGAGCTTATATGTGATTTGTGGGTTGTCTATTATGTTAAGCTCAAAATTAAAGTGATCAGTTAAAGTTTTGGGTATTGATATTTAATGTAATTAATAGGTTGTGGGGCCTTTAATGTATAGAGACATAAATACAATTTCTATTTTTATGATATGCCAAAACAGAAAAATCAGAAAATAATGATATACATTATCTATATATGGGTCATGGTCCCCATATTGCATGACATCACGTTCCTTATTTTCTTCCTCATTAAGAAAGTAGATCAGAAGAGAAAACTAAAGAATTCTCTCAAAGAAAGAACGTGTAGATCTAGAAGATCAAGATATGTTTTAAAGAATTCAGGATTATGGCTTTAGGTACGCTTCTTCAGTCAAATTATTAATGATTTAGCATGATTGATTTTGCGGTTTATGAGTTTTCCCAACATAAAAACCACAACTAATAAAACATTTAAACATTTTAGGATTTGTTGGCATCCTAACATGTCTGTTAGAGTCATCTTTCCGCCATAAACAACCTTATAGTACTTGATGTATACAAAGAACGCATGGGTTTGGACATCGATTTCATCATCAATGTGTTTCATTTTTGAAAGAATTGTTAGAAAAATAAGAACATAAAATCAGAGAAACCAACATGTTTGGTGAACGAGAAAATGTTGTCAAATTCTACAACAAGATCCGAGCTAAATCACTCCAACAGCCGCACAAAACAACATAAAAATTATTTCAAAACGCAAAACAAAAATGGAGTCACAAATCTCACCTCAGTGAGTGAAGATCTTTGCACGAACACCTCTTGAGAAGTATGTCGAGAGAATTCCGCAGCCGCCAAATATAGAGAGATTTCTGCAGCTGCAAAAGCCGAACTAGGGATGTAAATGAACCAAGATGCTAGCGAACTATTCGGAGCTCAACTTGATAAAAAAAAACTCGTTCTAGATCATACATTAAACTTATTGAACTGATCTCGACCTCGATTTCGAGCTTGATAATTTTATCGAGTCTATCTCAAGCTTAAGGACATTAAGCTCATTAGCTCACGAGACTGTTCGCGAGCTCGAGCTCAGCTTATTTTTGTGACTCGAGCTCTAGCTAGAGTTCGGCTAGTTTGTTGGATCGTGAGTGTACAATAACTTAAGTATTGGAAATAACTTACATTGTCCCACATCAATGTCTAAGTGAGAAAGAAGAGATTGAAAAACTATAAAATGAAAAGATACCCTCTTCGATTCCCATATCACAGTTGGCCCTTTGGCTAAGCATGCTCGACGAGCTCGTAAAAGAGCTTGCGAGCTCGAAAGTGAGCTTGCTTAAAGAACTAGAAAACAATACCACTTAACGAGCCTAGCTCGAGTCTACTCATTAAACATGATAAACAAGTTACTAACGAACCGAGTTCGAGCTATTGATGAGTTTAGTAATTTCAAAACGATCCGAGCTCGGGCCTCATGATAAAATCTCGAATCGAGCTCAAGTTGAGGTTGAGCCTGTATTTATCTTAAAAAAGCTGAGCTCGAGCTTGATCGTCTCGGCTCAACTGGTTCACATCCTATGCCGAACGAATTTGAGGAGAATGGTGTGTTTAGGGTTTAGACATTTTTAAATATGGAGGGTAATTGTGTCAATTTGAGGTATTCTTTCATGTATCCTTAGCTCATCACACCTACTCAAAAGAATGCCTTCTCCACATGGAGAAGCATTTATCACTTGCCTATTGAATTATAATGAGCTTTTTAAAAATATACCAAGCATGAGATGATGGATGATAATTTATCGATAACTTAAAAAGCTCACTTTTCAAGTGTACCAAACTATGACTAAAATTATAAATATTAAGATATCAATCAAAATTAGTTGAGCTTTGATTCAGCTAGACTAATTTTGTTCTACTATCATGAACGATATTGATAATTGATACAAAATATCAGGTATGGGAACGTAATATCCATATATGATATATCATATAGATGTCAAATGGATGTTTATTAAGTATCATGAGATATTGTGATCAACTTTTATAACGATTTGTTTTAATATTTTTATAAAGTAAGAATATATATATGAAATAATTGCGAAATAAACTCATTATATAATCATGTTCATGTGAGATTGGGCCTAAATCACGAGATAATGATATCAAAGATGATTGTAATTCGAAACATCGGGTGATAAATTTTATACGAGGCAAATTACTAGTTTTACATGAACCACATCTTAAGTTAATGGAACAAAGTTCTACACTCCCATCTATTTATAGGAGTTGCTTCTCGACGGCCGGTAAATAAATTTTAAAAAGATTTTTTGAGTCATTCTATCTAATTAATTGAATACTTGATGATACAATGGTTTTTACTAAGAAATCTTTGGGTTACGAGATCGCCCCAAGAGCACCTTTAACATCCAGAGGTCACAGACCGACCATATAACTATGTTATGTAAGTGGAACATATTAACTGTTTGTCTTCAAACTCCGACAAAGGGGAACATTAATGAAAAACCATACTTCATTTGTTGTTCTTATTCGAACACATTTGACATTGTGCTATAATTTTGTTTGACATTTGGATCGATCATTGATGAGTTGTGTTACGACGAGGTCGTTGAGTTTTGAAGAATTAGTGATTTTAATACCCTTATCTACATACATCTTAAATAGTTTATAAGAGTTTACAATAAATTATAACATCTTCGATCAACAAATTTTTAGTGAAGACAAATACATAGTAAGATTTTTTTTATAATGAAAACGAAAACGAAAACGAAAGAGTTGCTACAAGTCATTCGGTCATTGTCGGAAGACCTAGGATTATATCTCAAACGTGTGGAGAGGAAAAAGGTCATTCATCGGAACAAAAAATATGTTGACCCACAATTTCCGTTAGCAAAATGAGAGTCAGTCTAAGTCTAGGCTACACTGAGAATAATACTTTTAGTTTTTGTTTTATATAAGATGATCAGTGACTTGAAAATAAAAAATTTAAAATACATAATTATTTACATAATTATTTTTTTATTTTGACATATACGTAGATCAATCATCTTGTACAAACACACGGTGTGCCAAAAATATAGACACGAGACTGGGCTTAGCCCAGTTGGTTAATCTCACCATTGCCCCCACTTGGTCTAGGTTCGAGTCTTCTTTGTAATAAAAAAAATGATAGACACGAACCCCAACAACATTCGTCGTTGTTCACCTGAAACAAGGGCGAATTTTGAGGAAAAGCAAGGTATAAAATAATGTAACGTTGGCAGAAATCTAAGCAAAAGGAATACTTTTCAAACGGTGTGATGTGGATAACGGCGCGGGTGTCAACCTCGTGGGTGGGGGTTGTTTCAGTTACTTAAAAGCAAACGCCACCTTCTTCATCCTTCCTTCACGTTTTGTTTTCTTCCCTTTTTTTCCAGTGGTTCCTAACTTTCAATCCGAATCATACAATTCAGTAGTGAAAATACCTTTTCAATCATGGTACATCATCATTATTATGTCCATATACAGCTTTTCACCGTTGTAACAATTTTGCTATCTCCATTTTCCTGCGTCTCTTTGCTCTGATGCTGTTTTGATTACTCTGCTTCTTTCTCCGCCATCCGTTCATCATAAGCAAGGATATACGAAATGGGTTCTTTGGCAAATATTAAACAGACTGGTTTTGAACTGTATCTATTGCTATTCATTTTCCTCGCAGGGATTAGCTCATCTTGTTCGTCTAAGGTAAATTTTGTTCAAGTTTTCCCAATCTGGGATTGTAAATGTATTGATATTGAAGATGTTAAAAAGTGATGGTGTCTGTTTTCTCCAGTTGTATGTGGTGTACATGGGCAGCACAGGTAGTGCCGACCCAGATGATATTTTAAGGCAAAACCATCAAATTCTTTCTGCTGTTCATGGAGGAAGGTTCGTTTTCGTACTATGTCTCTCGATTTTTCGGTATTTTCCCCCCATCTTTGGACTAATTGATCGCTTTTTTGTTCTTGATGCCAATACATGTATTGCTGCAAAACGCAGTGTGGAGCAAGCTAAGGCTTCTCATGTTTACAGTTATAGATATGGTTTTAGGGGCTTTGCTGCCAAGTTGACTGATCAACAAGCTTCTGAAGTGGCAGGCAAGCGCTCTATTTTTGCAACTAAATGGAACTTTTGTTAAATTCCTGGTGAAAAGATTGGCTAATGATTCGAAATATATATGGGGTCACAATATTAACCGAACATGTTTCAATTCAGTACTAATCTTATCGTTGCTCCTCAGAAATGCCCGGAGTGGTATCTGTGTTTCCCAATACAAAAAGGAGTGTTCACACCACACATTCTTGGGATTTCATGGGACTCAATGCTGAAGAAACAATGGAGATCCCAGGTTATTCTACCAAGAATCAAGTTAATGTCATCGTCGGATTTATTGATACTGGTGAGTTCTTAAATGCATTACAGAGTAGCATGGAACAAACACTTGCTTTTTTAAGCTTTACTTTTTGTGGTTTCAAAGCATCTGCCAAATTTATTTTTATTTTTTTTTTATTGTTTACATTATTGTCTGTTTGACTGACTGCCGTGATTGAGCGAGTTAAAGGCTAGTGAGAGATAGCAATTAAATTAAATTTTACCTGGTAAATGTAGTTTTAAAACTAGCTTTACTCTACTCAAAAGATTTATTTTCCATCTGATATCATAATTATATCAATTGGTTTGCGCGATCCTTGCTACTGTGTGTTGCCTTGCTGAAAAAATCCGATATCATATAAAGTGCATCTTTATCCTTACAGAGAACTAGTAAATTTTCTTGGATAATCAAAATTCACTCTTGCTCTTTCCCTTTCTTGTAATCTAAAAATTAAATCTTGGGATTTACACAAGGCCATTTATATCTCAGGAATTTGGCCAGAGTCCCCAAGTTTTAGTGATGTTAAAATGCCCCCAGTGCCGGATGGATGGAGGGGACAATGCCAAGCAGGGGAAGCATTCAACATTTCTACATGCAACAGGTCTATATCATTTTAATCCTACCGTCACATATTATTGGATTTCTTGAATTCATTAATTAGAGTTGAAGGTCTGATTACTTTGTCTTCCTCAAGGAAATTGATTGGTGCCAAATACTACCTGAGTGGCTACGAAGCCGAAGAAGAATCGGATGAAACTATGTCTTACAAATCTCCAAGGGACAGCTCTGGCCATGGGAGCCACACAGCTTCGATTGCTGCTGGTCGTTATGTTGCTAACATGAATTACAAGGGTCTGGCAACCGGTGGAGCCAGAGGTGGAGCTCCATTGGCTCGAATTGCTGTATACAAGACGTGCTGGAGCTCGGCTTGCTATGATGTTGATTTGTTGGCTGCATTTGATGATGCGGTACGAGACGGCGTGCATGTTTTATCGGTTTCCTTGGGGTCAGATGAACCTCCGATGGATTATTTTAGTGATGCCATCTCTGTGGGATCGTTTCACGCTGTTAGCCATGGGATAACTGTGGTTGCCTCAGTTGGAAACAAAGGAAATCCGGGTTCTGCAACAAATCTTGCTCCTTGGTTGATCACCGTGGCAGCATGCTCAACAGATAGGGATTTTGCATCGGATATCTTTCTCGGAAATGGAGCTCATTTCTTGGTAACCAGATTAAAACCCTTAATTGGTTGTAATAGCAAAGTTAAATCTTTGATACTCTGTGATTTCAACCATTTTAATCTCAAATAGGGTGAAAGTCTGAGTGTAGCGAAAATGAATATTTCAAGAAGGATCATCTCCGCTTCTGAAGCTTATGCGGGATACTTCACTCCTTACCAATCCAGGTGAATCAAAAGGTAGTTTGTTTCGTGTTCAATCTTGATATTAAACCTCCATCTGAAATCTCAAGTTATATTAGTCTTTCGTGTTCATCATACTAGCTACTGCTTGGATAGCTCTTTGAATAGCACGAAGGCCAAAAATAAAGTTCTGGTGTGCCGACATGCTGGGAGCTCAACAGAGTCGAAGCTGGCAAAAAGCGTGGTTGTTAAAGAAGCTGGAGGAGTTGGAATGATTCTTATAGATGAAGAGGATAAAGATGTTGCTGTCCCTTTTGTAATTCCAGCAGGAATTGTTGGAAAAGAAACTGGAAACAAGATTCTATCATACATAAATAAAACACGGTTTGTTCTGTCCCAAAGAATCTTAATGATTTTCTTAAATTTCTAAATCCCTTTTCACTGATTGAGTTATGGAAACAGGAATGCCACCTCGATGATTCTTTCTGCCAAGACTGTTTTAGGATCCCATATTGCTCCACAAGTAGCACCCTTTTCTTCAAAGGGTCCGAATACATTAACTCCTGAAATTCTTAAGGTAACATTCATTCTTCAAGATTCTTATTTTCTACGTTATCTTTTCGTTCTCTTTTTGTATAACCAGAAATACCAAGTTACTGCCCTTTAGTTTGTCAATCATGAAGCAAGAAATGTTACACTAAGGTTTCCCTTTAACCGTTTCTCATTCCTGCCTTGCACGTGTACCAAATATGTAGCCTGACATAGCGGCACCTGGATTGAATATCTTGGCATCCTGGTCTCCGGCAATTTCAAAAATTAATTTCAACATACTTTCTGGAACTTCAATGGCTTGTCCCCATGTAACCGGAATTGTTGCCTTGATAACAGCCATCCACAAGTCTTGGTCCCCATCTGCCATCAAATCTGCACTCATGACTACGGGTAAAAAAAGAAAAGCTTAAAGCAAATTTCTGCTTAAAAGATGCATGTGTGAGCGTCACGATTTTTTAATGAAGAATCTAAGTATACAAAGTTTGGTGCAGCTACTATGCTGGACAAGCATAGGAAACCAATTACAGCAGGCCCTGACGGACGAAAGGCAAATGCATTTGATTTAGGCTCTGGTTTTATAAACCCAAGAACGGTTCTGGATCCAGGACTAATTTATGATTCAACACCCACAGATTACAAAGCGTTTCTCTGCTCCATCGGTTATAGCGAGAGATCTCTTCGTATGATCACAGGAGACAACAGCACTTGCAGTCCAACCTTCACAACACCATCTAGCCTTAACTATCCCTCAATTACGGTTCCCAATCTGAAAAAGACGTTTATGATCAGTCGAACGGTGACTAATGTGGGAGGCCCAAGAAGTATCTACAGAGCAGTATTGTTTCCTCCCGCAGGGATAAATGTTACCGTAGTGCCTAAAAGACTTGTCTTCACAAGGTATTTGCAGAAGATGAATTTCACCGTGAAGTTTGAGGTAAAAGGTCCGGTTGAAGATTACGTTTTCGGGTCCTTGTCATGGAGGAACAAAAGATCTTGGGTTACCAGCCCCTTGGTTGTGCGGGTTACACGTTCCAAGTTAAGTTTAATGGCATAAAGGGGCCTCATTTTAAACAACTGGGAAATGAGGTAATCTGGTTGCCAATTCAAACTTGATTGGTTGATCGCTTTCAAGATTCAACTAGTCTACTTCTTGCAATTGTACTGCTGTGTCCATTGTAGAGTTATATCAGCTATTTTTTACTTCTTTCACCTATCAAATTTCATTTTCTGGTAAATTTTGCGAAAGCAGTGTTTGCCCAGTTGGATTTCCTACGAAACAATATCGGAAGGTTATTTGGGAGCAAACTACAAATTTCTTTGTTTTTTTTGTCAAGGAAAGCAAACCACTTTTTTTTTTTTTTTTTTTTTTTTTTGAGAAGCAAACCACAAAATTTGACAACACTTTTTTTTGAGAAGCATATCACAAAATTATTCATGTCTATTAGATTACTATTAAATTTAGCATGGCATTAACAATTTAATTTAGTATCACATATGCCATGCACCGCCACCACCATGCTTTTAAACTATCTTTTTGAAAAATACAAGGTTCATTTTATACATTATTAATTAATTAAGAATTCTATATAAATTTATAATAATACTTAAAAAGTCCGATTAATTGTGGACATTAATAATTTAATAGTTATTACTGTAAATAAAATCCCCTTTAAATTGTTTCTCTGAGTTTATCAACTTTTAAAAAGAGAAAAATGAATATATAATAAGCATTAGTTAAAATAACATAGCTAAAAAAATATAAATCAAATATCAATTTCAATAAAAATAGAGAATATTTCGACTATATGATAAATTACAATTAGTATCATAAATAAAATTTTGTATTAACTTTAACTAATTTATACCATCAATTATATTAATACAACTTGTCAATCACCTGACGTTAAAATCCCCCATTAAAGCCGGAAGCGCCACGGGTTTAGCAATGATCAAAACTTTGCCATGATACAAAAATGTTTCCCAGTTACAATACTAAACATGGATTAGCACTCGAAATTTCAGAAGAAGCCTGGATTTTAGAAAAATTACAGTAAAAGATAATCACTGAACTTAATAAAAGGTAAACTGACCTCCAAGTTTATGGAAAAATCCCCGAGCTAAAAATATACCGAGATCCTGGACGAAAAACGAACTCGAAACTTCGGCAAGATGCTGTTCCATCCTCAAACCATCAAGACTCAGTTGCGTGCATTTAGAAATGTTTTACCAGCAGAAGAAGCAGCATTCCGCAAATCCTCCATGGCCACCTGAATGCGTTCTGAAATAATTTTATATAGACATCTTTGTGCTGCTTCATCGAGTCCACAAGGAGTGGTGTTGGGCCATCCAACACTAGAAAACGATAAATCCCTTGACATCTCTACAGCTCTCGGCTTTAATTTAGGGATGTCGAATATCATTGGTTCACCGATAACTATCCTTATCTCCCTGTTCCACAAGGGAAAAGGAGGTCTTCTTCCAAAGATATACTTCTCGGGCATTACCTGTAAATACAATAGAGGAGATAGGAGATGAATTAGGAGGAATTACAGATATCAACCATCAGATACACAGAATAATTGCCCTGCACCATGAAAAGTTCGATAAATCTAAAACGTTTCATAAATTAGGTGCTATTATCATTCAAAAAGCGTAGAATCAGTTTTGAGTACCACACTCTCATGAGCCAGACTGTTTGTAAACGAATCACTAGCATAAGTACCAAAATTATATACAGCATTTTAATAGTGAAGTCCACCTTACATACGAAACTGTCTCAAATCCAAAACATACGATATCTATTGCCAGAAGTTTATTTGCAACTCTCTCGAGAATGCCAAGAAAGCCCAACCCTGTTTTTCATGGGAACTCAAATTTTTTACGTCGGCCAAACTGACTCCTAAGTAGGTGACTCAGATATAGAGTGGGTATTATTAGTGAATGGCATTCATATACACAGAATAATAGGTTCCATATAGAAAGCAAAACAAACACGAACATAAAAGGAATTCTCCTGGATAAACTAAGGACGTGATTTGAAAGACATTTCTAACATAACTGATATTTTCCAATTATGTTCAGTTGTTACATAAATTATAAATAAGTAGTCCTTCACGGAGAATCTACATGTATTATTATTGTTATTATTTTTATAAAAACCGGTCCTTTATTTCCTCAGCTATCACTTTTGATGCACCAACAGTTTGTTCATCTAAGTACTACATGGTATAATACCTCAATTCAATGTTTTCCTCATTGATTCAACAATATGAAACGTGTGAAAGTCACATCCCTGATCAGTATGCAAGCAAGTCATCGTAGTTGATATTGACAAGACATTAAAACAAAAAAAACTGCCTCCAAACCTCAACACCCAGCAGACTAAGATGATGTTGGCCTCATGCAAAGAAGATAGATCGACCAGTTTTAATACAAAAAGGAAAGCATGATGATCATTATACAAAGTAAGAAATGAAAAGGCACAAATTTTTCAATGGTAGGGATCACTTACTTTAGACTTTTGACAAGAAGGATTACCTTGTCAAAACCATTATGAACTATAGGCAAAACTATTGGAGTTATGGGGGCTCGAACAATGAGACTGGCAGTCCCCCACTTCAATCTTCGTATAGGTGCATCTTCTTGACACACTTTTCCTTCTGGAAATGTATGCAACTGTTTGTTTGAGTTGAGAGAGAAAAACTTCAGAACTATAACTCAATCCAGACAAACCACTAACCGAAGGCTCAGAACAGACACTGGGCAATAATTTCATTTTGTGCCCACGGTATTTGTATTCCATGGATTCGTGTAAGCTTACTACATGCCAGACTTACAGCAAAACAAACATCAAGTATGACAATACACACGAGTCACTCCAAATCATTCCCTTACTTGAGCATTACAGATTCCACCAAAATGTCATCATCAGATAAAATTTTTGCGGTTGAAGCTATAAGATATATTAAGTAGTTACAAACAGGAAATGCCTAACGTTGACTTCTTTAGTTGTTAAGCCATGCACAATAGTATACACATATCCTGCGCAAATCCAAGATATTTATCACAGTTGTTTCACATATGATTGTTTCTGCATTCAGGAAACCTTTGTGTGAGTTTGTACGATCAAGTAAAGGAGGTATATTTTCAAATATGTAGAAAAAGAACTGAGTGAATAGAGAACCCAAGATCCATCTCTCAAGTAGTCAAGAGCCTCATTCATATGCTCCTGATAGATTCCACCTCCCCTTGTTAGCGGAATACATTTACCTATAAAGTTTACACTCGATGAATTAGACAAACTCGAGTTCATATCACAAAATTTGAAGAAATCAATAATAACTTACTACTAGAATAAAGTTACATAAGATAAAATAACAACAGCAACAACCTTGCGTGTGTATTTTCAAGTTTCTGGTGGGATTGATTCTCAACTTAAATGTCCGGCTTCAACAATAATATGCATGGTGATTAATATCTTAAACAATTAAATCTAATCGAAAATAATAAAAAGAGACATGCCATGTAATCGTTAAGATGGACTAGTGTCAAAGTACATGAGTCACCCGTAGACAACCAGCAGTAAAATCTTGAATAAGAGACATCAGTTTTCAAAAATCAGAACCACGGGATGTTTTGATATATTCATCCTAGAGCCAAATCTACAGTTCCCACTTCCCTCTGGTGTGCTTTAGTTACAAGTTTAAGTTCTTGATTAAAGTAGCTGAACCATTCACAACTGAGTTTGTCAAAAAATCTGAATCAGAACAATATAACAGTCGTTGTGATGTAGTTGTGGCCATGAAATATAATAAATAGCCACATCACTCATTCATCAATCAAGGAACCATTGAAACATGAAAAAAACGCACCAAGTCGGAAGAAATACGACAGCATGGACTTTTTGAAGCATATGTCTTCTGCAGCTAGTACCCATCTACCTAACTTTGGGTCCGTGATTGGGAAATCCTTAAGCCCCCACATCAACGGGTCATCCATCCTGAATCAATAGAAACTGTAATAAGTTGAGAACTTGATTCTTGCTGCATGATTCGAGATAAGAATATCATTCCAGTGTTAAATCCAATAAGACGACATAAGCATTACATTCTAAAGATACAAAATGCATAGAAACCAAATGTTTCAGTGACATTCACTACTGATTCAAGATAAGACTGTTATTGCATTGTAAAATCCAACTAAATGACATAAACATTAAATTCTTGAAGAACACTACACAAAAAACCAAATCTTTCAACGAGACTTGTAAGCTGAATGCTAGATTTCTTGCACCCAAAGGTCGTCGTTATTAAGGCTATTCAATAAAAATTCATGGAGATAATAATAAACTCGATGAATGCAAAGATCCAGTGGTTCTACCACCAGAAGTAATCAACTGTCCAAAATTAACATGCTTTTTCAATAAAACTCGACTCCTGAGAAAGCAGGATCAAATTCAAATCGAAAGAGGTACTTTCTTTATTTCGAAAAGAAAATTACATAGAGAATAACTGACGTTGACATGTGATTGCTGACAGTGAGTAACGGGACGCCGGAAGGGCGGGATCGGACGAGGCGGAGGAGGGTTTCGACGTTGTAAACTGTGGTGGTATTGAACAGATTTACTACTGCCTTAGAGAGTGCTCCCACGGCCAAGAACACTAGCTTCCGAGGTACTCCACCCAGGTGGTCCGCTCTCGCCGCCCACTCCATCTTCCTCATCCCGCCGCCGCCGACGTGACCGTTTTCCAATTTTTTGATTTCTTGTGGTTTTTATTTTTTAAATTAAATAATATAAATAGTAAAAGATTTTGTTTATAAAACAACAAAAAAAATTAAATTTATAATAAACCGGGATTTAAGATCCCCGCTTCCTAAGGACCGGATTTATAAGCCCGGCCCCTCCTTCTAATTTTTTTTTAAAAAAAATCTTAAATTATATTTTTTAATTATACTTATTATTAATTCATTAAAGTTACTTTTATTAACAATATATTTCTTATTAATTTTAATAATAAATTTTATTATAAAAATCTGGTTTCGTATTATTCTTAATTTATTTCTTATTAATAGTTTCATTTAAGGAGTATGTGAAAGAATTTCTAGTTATTTTGAAGTGATGTTTTTAGAGATTATCTATTCTACGTTATAATAATCGAGAGGGTTAGAAAAACTATTTGAATATGACAACAAAATTACTTTCCTTTTTCTCCTCTTTTTCAACAAAAAAAAAAACCTTTCTTTTTCTACCATATATTGAAATTAAGTTTAATAAAAAAATAAATTTTTTGGTATATACAACAATGTGTACGAATACACTAATTATGATATTCATATCAAATTACAAATGTCTAAGATTCATTCTATAAATTGATTAAACAATATTTCAAATATCTAATATTATGTTACACGCAACACGTGTGTCTCAGTCGCTAATAAAGAAGTGTACGAGAACTGAGAATCAAAAGCAGAGTTTTCATAAATAAAAGTACAAATATTGCGTCAAAAATTAATTTTTAGTAAAATTACAACAATTTTTTTAACATATGTAACATATATCTCTTTCAATTATCTAATTTCTTACTTCCAACTTCTCGCTAAAATTACAAAAATTGAAGCAGTTATTATGAGTATAAGTTTTAATATTAATGTTTCCTCAGCATCAAAGGTTGGTTATATGCAAATATTTAAAGAAACAAGTGCAATGGAATGACAATCATCCACCTATAAAAATTATGCTTTTTAATTTAAAGCATAATATGTATTATTAGAGGTTGATTTAAAATAAACAAAATATTTCATTAACTGTCTTTAATATATAATACCAAGATTTTGGTTGTTACACATTACTTGATATATATGTATATAAGTCCTTTAATAAATGCATACACAACTTATAAACCAAATAGCAATTGAAACATTTATTTTTATATTAAATATTAATATAGCATAGACCTAAATTAAATAATAAATTTTAACTACTATGTTTCAGAATAAATTGTCAATAAATATTTAAATATTTTTTTAAAATACCTAAAAATGAACGATTTGATAATTAAATAAAACTAACAATTTAAAATAAATATAATCAAAATATAATGATATATAATAAATAGAGTAAAATGATTTAAAAGCATCAATTTAATATTTTGTATTAAAGTTCATGATCTCTTGAATGAATAAATATTATCCTTTTGTCTATTTTAATTGAATATATTATATATACAAAATTTAAATATTTTAATATATATGTAAAATAGTCGTTCGGTTTTTTTTCTGTATTTAAATTTACAAACCGAAATCGTCTATTCAACCGTTAAAACCGAATTTTACAGTTTGGTCCGTTTTTTCAATTTTAACTATTTAATGAACACAATTAGTATGAAGATCAGTTATTCTAATCACAATTTATGAACACGAAATTATGATTATTTAATATAAGATGGAAAAGCTAGTTAAAAATTGCTTTTGGACCTATAAAAATTTCGAAATGACTTTCACGTAAATAAAAAAAACATATTGATGTAAGGTATCATTAGATCCGAGATGCGTTGAACGAGAAATTGTTACATCTTGAGAAGATACATACCGATGATAATGGTTCTGATATGTTTACGAAGTCATTGTTCAAAGAAAAGCTGGAAAACTGTAGAAATGTGACAGGTCTGTTTGAATCTACAAAATGAAGCTTGAGTGGGAGAATAGTGGACAATTTAAGCATAATTTGTATTCAAACCATTTTTCAAAGTTTGGTTCAAAGTTTGGCTACCAAACTTTGAAAATACATCCATCATTCTCACTTCACCAAACCCAAAATTTTTCTTATAAATAGCCATACATTTGCATTCATCCACCCATCCCAAGACAAGCAAAAACACAAGCAACTGAGTGTTGTATAGCCTAGTGATTTAGATAAATTTTAGTATGCTATGTGGTTGCGGCAATGTCCGATCTTTCACATCAGAACGAATTTTCTATTTGATTAGAGTTGTGTGAGTTCCACTTTAAAAGTGATATTGAATATGTCATCCAAGATTAATTATTCTTGAAGTTCTTGGTGTCCACTAAGTTGTTCTAGGGAGAGTTGTTGTTATCTCTTATTATTGTAAGAACGCTTTGTACCCATTATTGATATAGTGGAGATTTCTTTTGTTGGACTTCGGTCTCGTGTTTTTTCCCTAATTTGGGTTTTACAGGTAAAAAAATCTTTGTGTCATTTTCTTCATAATTATTATCGTTGTTGATATCGTGGAAATATTTTGATCCGATATTATCGCTAAAGAGAAAAGAATCAATCCTTCTCCTATAAGAAAAATTATTTAATTTGACTATCTTTTCCAACGAACTTTGCAGCTAGTAAACCAGAATAATCATGTATTCACTGAAGCAATCTCCTGTAAATTATAATTCTTGGCTTCTTTTGTCACCATTCTCCAAGAAACACACAACCCACTGAGGAAGAAATCATGGAATCCTAGTTGTCAAAAGTCTAATTCCAAGGCTGTGACAAAATGCATAATTCAAACTCCGGAATCTGTGCCTCTGATGAATAACAAATCTGTACCTGTCGTCGTTCAAGAAACTGAACGCTACACAGAAAGCAAGATGAAGAGAAGATTTTGTGCCGCAAATACGACCCCTCTCACTCCTCTAGGGTTCTTGGAAAGGGCTGCTGTTGTTTATGGAGACTGCACTTCTGTTATTTACTATGAGAAAATTTATACGTGGTGTGAAACTCACGCCAGATGTGTGAGATTGGCTTCTTCGATTGGGTCGCTAGGTATCAAGAAAGGCGACGTGGTTTTTGTAGTGGTGCCCAATATCCCTGCCATGTGTGAGCTCCATTCTGCGGTTCCTCATTCTTAATAATGTTAATCTTCGGCTGGATGCGAAAGCGATTTCCATTCTGCTCCAGCACAGCGAGTCTAAGCTTGTTTTTGTAGATTATCAATCATCTTCGTCAGACTTGGAGTAGTTTGCCCGATTTTAGTTCTGATCACAGAAGATAATCAAGATTATAATCAGATCAACGGGAGTTATGATCATTACCAAATGATTTACGAGAAAATGGTCAAAAACGGTGATCCAGGGTTCAAATGGATTCGTCCAGACAGCGAGTGGGAACCGATTACTCTGAATTACACCTCCGGCACCACCTCTTCTCCTAAAGGAGTTCTGCACAGCCACCGAGGAGCATTCTTGATAGCAATGGATTCATTGATTGATTGGTCTGTAACAAGGCAGCTGTGTACCTGTGGACGCTTCCTATGTTCCACGCCAACGGGTGGTCCTACGCCTGGGGCATGGCGGCCGTTGGCGGAGTTAACGTGTGCCTGCGCCGTGTCGATTGACCCTCCATTTGTGAAGCATTACGCAAGCACAAAGTAACGCATATCTGTGGCGCACCGGTGGTGCTAAACATGATAACTAATTACCTTGGCGGGAAACCCCTTGATAGTCCTGTTCAAATCATGGCTGCCGGTGCTCCACCTCCATCGGCGGTTCTCGGCCTGGCGGAAAAATTAGGTTTCTTCGTGAGTCATGGCTGCGGGTTGACGGGGACCAGCGGGCTTGTCGTAGCATGCGCGTGGAAGCAAGAATGGAACAATATGCCAGCTCTAGAAAGAGCTCAACTGAAATCAAGACAAGGAGTGGCAACCATCGGATTCGTGGAGGCCGACGTAGTGGAGCCCGAAACCGGAGCGAGCGTGAGAAGGGACGGAACAACAATCGGAGAAATCGTGTTAAAAGGTGGATCCGTGATAGAAACTTCATTTTGCATGAAAGATAATGGCTGGTTCTACACTGGAGATGTAGGCGTGATGCACCCGTATGGATACTTAGAAGTGACTGTGAAAGGCAGATCCAATGATATCATCATCTGCGGCGTTGAGAACCTGAGCAGCGTGGAGGTCGAGGCCGTCCTTTACTCCCACCCGGCGGTGAACGAGGCGGCGGCGGTGGCGCGTCCGGATACGTTCTGGGGAGAGACGCCGTGCGCGTTCTTGAGTTTAAAGGAGGACGTGATGGATAAGCCAACGGAAAAGGAGATAAAAGAGTTCTGCAAGGCGAGGACGCCGCTTTATATATGGTCCCAAGAATGGTCGTTTTCAGCTTCCGAAGACTTCCACTGGTAAACTTCAGAAATTTCTGCTCAGAGATATGGCGAAATTAAAGCTTTGTCCCCGAAGACGAGTGTGGGCGAATCCAACAAGCTCCATTAATGGAAGTTGAAAGGGCTCTACAATATAATAAATTATTATGGAATTGAGTGTGTTCCACTGTAAATTCCCAACATCATTTTCATTCCATCAATAAGGTAAAATATTTATTCAAACCTTATTTTAAGAAAATCCGCTTGTTATTGATTTCAGTTGTTTGAGTAATTAGGTTGTGGGCAGGGACGGTTGGGGTGGGCTCCAGCCCAGGCTAGATTTTTGGGCTTTTAGTCTTGTGTTTTGAATATATTAAAAATTTTAGCCCATAGCTCATTCCCAAAACTCATCCGGCCCATAAACTTAATACTTAACTTCAGCCCAGTCTTAAATGGGCTCATTTTAACATGATACATCTAACTATAACATGAGACGGGAAATGAGATTATTTTAAACCTCTCATTTGAATCTGTCGAACCCGTCTCCTTCACCCATTATCGATTGAATCCACACGAACAAATTTCTATTGAGCTCCTCGGCCCTTGAGACATGATTGATTACAAGTGTTTTCCAATCTCCATCTCTTCCATTTCTCTGCAACTTTTGGGGAGATATAATAGTCATATAAATTTCGATTTCGATTTCGATTTCGATTTCGATTTCTGAAATTTTAATATCTTCGATTTCATTGTTAGGACATGCACGAGATCATTCTAATAAAATTGACTCGTGAGACAGTCGATCATAAGAGTTTTTGTTGAAACTTAAATGTGAGAAAGTACACTTTTTAAATTAAGAAAAATGATACGACAAATATGGTTATTATGAAACCATAATACTATATTAATAGTTTTGATTATTATTATTTATTTATTTTATTTTTAAGTTGGTAAAGAGAATTATTACAATTGAGTTTGGAAATTCAGGATATGATGTATTACTGGCATGTGCCCCCGATGACCAGATAATGGCCCAACCGTTGTTTAAATATCATCAACCATGAAATGGGCTGAAAATCCATTTTTCTCATGGATTCAAGAATTATTTTTCTTTTGGACCCAACAGTACTTAGATATTATATTTCATTTTTCTCGTATATAAAATATATATTCCATTTTCATATAGAAATAAAATATATTCTAAATGAAAGAAGTAAAAGACGTCACATTGATATAGATATTATTTGTTTCGAGTCTTCCACCCAAATCTTACCTTTATAAAAAAAAAATTTCTTTTAAGTTACATTTGGATGAATGAATTTGACAAAGATAGATCTAGAAATTTGGTTGTGGACGGCAGAGAATAATTTATCATAAATATATATGAAAAAATCATATAACTAAAAATTAAAATTTAATAAAGAATTTTAAATAATATTTTTAATTTCAAATTTAACTTACAATTGACACGTATGACTTGACATTTCTTTAAAAAAATTTAATAATAACTTCATCCGACAAGCTATGAAATATATCATTTTCAATATTAGTAATTAAACAATCATTCAAATATTCATCTCTCAAAAAACGGTTCGCATATACTGTACGAGGGTATAGAGATTTTATTCCAATTGTTACATAATAACAAAGTAAAAGGGACAATTTTTGCTGCAATTTCGGGTGTGGTCTGGTCTACAACCAATCCAATGACTTATACTTTCCTTCAAATAAATCTTACACTTAACTAATTAAATGCATGCATGAAATCCAAATTACCTATGTGTTACATGCATATCATGATACCGCTTATCCCATATGA
This sequence comes from Primulina huaijiensis, assembly GCF_012295235.1. NCBI lineage: Eukaryota > Viridiplantae > Streptophyta > Magnoliopsida > Lamiales > Gesneriaceae > Primulina > Primulina huaijiensis. The sequence continues at coordinate 7,193 of NW_027356685.1, read as the reverse complement.
TAAAAATTAAATATTTAAAATAAGTTTATAATGATGTATAACGAACTTTTATAACATCTTGGGTTAATATTTTTTAAAAGTAGAGACGAATACGAAATAATTATTATAGATATCCATTGTGTAGCCGTGCAAGCACATGCTCAGCTTGGGATGTGACATATAACATAAGAATAGGTCTCTTGTGAGACGGTCTCAGGAATATTTATCTGTGAGACGGGTCAACTCTACCGATATTCACAATAAAAAGTAATAGTCTTAGCATAAAAAGTAATACTTTTTCATTGATGACCCAAATAAGATATCCGTCTCACAAAATACGACTCGTAATACCGTCTGATACAAGTTTTTGCATAACATTAACTACAAAACTAGTAATGGTCCAACTTCATCCATTAAATTATTAAGCACTTGAAAGTTCTATTTTGGTGACCTACGCTATGAAGCTCTACATATTTGTTTAGGAAATTAGGGATAGTGTAACCAACCCTCCGCCAACAATTAGTTAAAGCTCTATGTACCAAATTTAAATTCGATAACAGTGATATCAACCTAATTACATTTTATATAAAAGTAACTACATATATAGGTTTAAATACACATAAAAAGACTAACAAATATATAAGAGCCAAACTTTACGAGCACAATCCCCCACCTTAACACGTCAAACTTTCAAACACAACGTGTAATTATTTTGGGTACATAGTTTTGTAATCTCAAAATTAATGTGTAATCATTTGTATAACTCTAATGGTACATATAGCATAACTCGATTTTTTATTTGAACTCTGATATATGAATACTTTATGATGTAACGCCAGCAATCTTTGTATTATTTAGAAAGTTTTTTTGTGTCACATTAATATTTTAATGAGATATGACTAAAAACCTAAAAAAAAAATTAATTTATGAAATCAAACTTTGAATATTTGATTAATCAAAAGAAAAAGTCAATATACCTAAATTTTTATCTAATTTCCCCTGAATAGATGCATGCTATCAATTAATGGTAATAAGCAGCTACATTAATTCAACATATCTTATTATATTTTTACAAAGCTTATATTATTCATAATCAAAGAGCAAGCTTGCAGCTGGCAAACCAGAACCATGTATCCACTTAAGCAATCTCCTGCAAATTATAATTCTAGGCTTCTTTCGTCACCATATCTCCAAGAAACTCACACCCTCCCGTGGAAGAAATCATGGAAACCGAGTTGTAAAAAGTTTAATTCCAGGGCTGCAACAAAATGCATCATTCAACCTTCAGAATCCGTGCCTCTCATGAATAAAAAATCTGTTGAATCTGTCGTTCAAGAAACTGAACGATTAACAGAACACAAGGTGTTGCGGAGATCTTCTGCGGCGAATTCAACACCTCTCACCCCTATAGGGTTCTTGGAAAGGGCTGCTGTTGTTTATGGAAACTGCTCTTCTGTTATTCACAACGAGAAAACTTATACATGGTCTGAAACTCACGCCAGATGTGTGAGATTGGCCTCTTCGATTGTGTCGCTAGGCGTCAAGAAAGGCGACGTTGTTTCTGTAGTGGCACCTAATATCCCTGCCATGTGTGAGCTTCATTTTGCGGTTCCTATGGCTGGCGCCATTCTTAATAATGTTAATCTTCGGCTGGATGCGAAAGCGATCTCCAATCTGCTACAGCACAGCGAGTCTAAACTTGTGTTTGTTGATTATCAAGCATCTTCGTCAGTTCAGGAAGCTGTTTCTTTGTTTCCTCCGAATCTGCAGACACCAATTTTAGTTCTGATCACAGAAGATAATGGAGATGATAATCAGATCAATGGGAACGATGATCATTACAAGATGATTTACGAGAAAATGGTCGAGAATGGTGATGCTGGTTTCAAATGGATTAGACCAGACAGCGAGTGGGAACCGATTACATTGAATTACACCTCAGGCACCACCTCTTCTCCTAAAGGAGTGCTGCACAGCCACCGAGGAGCATTCTTGATCGCAATGGATTCATTGCTTGATTGGTCTGTCCCAAAGCAGCCTGTGTACCTGTGGACACTTCCTATGTTCCACGCCAACGGGTGGTCCTACGCCTGGGGCATGGCCGCCGTTGGCGGAGTTAATGTGTGCCTCCGCCGTGTCGATGGACCCTCCATCTGTGAAGCATTACGCAAGCACAAAGTAACGCATATGTGTGGCGCACCAGTGGTGCTTAGCATGATTACAAATTACCTTGGCGGGAAACACCTTGATAGTTCAGTTCAAATCATGACCGCAGGTGCACCGCCTCCCGTGGCTGTTCTCGGCTTGGCGGAGAAATTAGGTTTCATCGTGAGTCATGGCTATGGGTTGACGGAGACCGGCGGGCCCGTGGTATCATGCACGTGGAAGAAAGAATGGAACAATCTGCCAGCCCTAGAAAGAGCCAAACTGAAAGCAAGACAAGGAGTGGCGACCACCGGATTCGCGGAGGCCGACGTTGTGGAGCCCGAAACTGGGGCGAGCGTGAAAAGGGACGGAACAACAAACGGAGAAATCGTGTTAAAAGGTGGATCCGTGATGCTTGGATATCTCAAAGATCCCGAAGGAACTTCGTATTGCATGAAAGATAATGGCTGGTTCTACACTGGAGATGTAGGCGTGATGCACCCGGATGGATACTTAGAAGTGAAAGACAGATCCAAGGATATCATCATATGCGGCGGCGAGATTCTAAGCAGTGTTGAGATGGAGTCTGTGCTTTACTCCCAACCGGCGGTTAAAGAAGCGGCTGTGGTGGCGCGGCCGGATACTTTCTGGGGCGAGACGCCGTGCGCGTTCGTGAGTTTGAAGGAGGACGTGAAAGACAAGCCAACGGAGAAAGAGATAAGAGAATTCTGCAAGGCGAGGATGCCGCTTTATATGGTACCAAGAACGGTGGTTTTCATGGCGGAGCTTCCGAAGACTGCGACTGGTAAACTCCAGAAATTTCTGCTCAGAGATATGGCGAAAGCTTTGCCCCCGAAGTCAATTGTGAGCGAATCCGATAAAATAAATGATTGAAATAAAATTAGTTCATTATGCATTATTTCTTTTTGTAATAAATAATTGATGTTAGTAATAAATTTATATGGATACAAATAATAAAAAATAAATTTATAATATTAATAATANTATGAAAAATATAATTTCTAATACTTGTGCTATCTTCGAACCAAATCTTACTCTTTTACAATTTATTAAATGCTCTTTTTGGTATCTCTATAATTGAAAATGATCGGAGGCCCAACTTTTTACTCATTTTTTTTATAAAGTCTAAAAGCTTATTTGTACCTCAACCAGTTTAGTAAGTTTGTTTAATAAATTATAAATGAAATTAAAAGTATGTGTATACACACACACACACTAAAGACATAATAGATTTCCGATGAATCTTTGGCTCCGTTTGAACGATATTAATAAAATAATTTTATAGAAGTGTTTTTTACAAAGAAATTTATATTTTAAAAGTTGTTTTAATAAAAAAATATGTTTAAAAATTATTCTATAAAATAATTTTTATAATTAAAAAATAGTATATTTTATTTTCAGTCTTGAAATCTATCAATTCACAAAATATGACACATTCAAGTTTTATTGATATTAAAATAAAATTTGTTATCGATTAGACCAAACCTTAATTATTTAGTTGCATAAAGTTTAAAGTTGTTGGCAATTCTCCGGACTGAACCGACCCACTAAAGCCTGCTCATCTTCGAAGCCCCCATGGCCGCCGCCATCTTTCTCAGCACAAATTTCTGTATTTTTCCGGTGGAGGTTTTTGGAAGTTCATCCACAAAAACCACCGTCTTCGGCACCATGAAGCGCGGCAGTTTCTCTCTGCAAAAGGCTATGACGTCGCTCTCCGTCGGCTTTTGTTGGACACCCTCCTTGAAGCTGACGAACGCACACGGCGTCTCGCCCCAGAACTCGTCCGGCCGCGCCACCACCGCCGCCTCGTTCACATCCTGGTACGTGTACAACACGGACTCCACTTCCACGCTGCTCAAATTTTCTCCACCGCTGATGATTACGTCCTTTGATCTGTCTTTTATTTCTAAGTACCCGTCTGGGTGCATCACCCCGACATCGCCGGTGAAGAACCAGCCGTTTTTCATGGATTTCGATGTGTTTTCGGGATCTCTAAGGTATCCCAACATTATGCATCCACCCCTCAACACGATTTCACCGAGAGTTTTTCCATCTCGAGCCACGCTCTTCCCTGATTGAGGATCGATTACATCCACCTCCGCCATTCCTACGGTTCTCACTCCCTGTCTAGCCTTCAGCCGGGCCCGCTCCGCCGCTGGAAATCTGTTCCAGTTCTGCTTCCACGAGCAACAAACGACTAGCCCTCCGGTCTCCGTCAGGCCATATCCATGACATACCACAAATCCGAGTGACTCTGTTTTAGCAAGCACCGCTGCAGGAGGAGGAGCGCCGGCAGTCAGAATATGAACAGGCCTTTTCAGTGGCTTTCCATCTGGAACGTTCGACAGCATGTTGAGCACCACCGGCGCCCCACACATGTGAGTCACGTTGTGTTGGCGTATGTTGGCGTAGATGACGGAAGCGTCGAATTTGCGGAGGCAGATATTGGTTCCGCCGACTGCAGCCATGCCCCATGTGTAGCTCCACCCGTTGGCGTGAAACATGGGCAGAGTCCACATGTAAACAGGCTCTTTCGGAACGGACCACTCAAGCAATGAATCCATGGCGACAATGAATGTTCCCCGATGACTGTGGACGACTCCTTTCGGCGTAGAGGTAGTTCCAGACGTGTAGTTCAAAGTCAATGGATCGTATTCAGATTTGGGACGAACCCAATTGAAATCTGAACTACCCATCGACATCATCTGTTCATAACTACCATGAAAATCCCCTTTCGCTATCGGATATTCCGACTCACCTTCTGTGATAATCACAAGCAAGGGACGCCGATAATCACTTGGGAACAGAGTCAACGCTTCAAGAACCAAAGATACCGATTGATGATCGACGAAAACAAGCTTTGGTCGAGCATGACGGAACTGGACAGAGACCGTACGGGAATCAAGACGCAGGTTGATGGTGTTGAGCACTGCGCCGGCCATGGGTATGGCGAAATGAAGCTCATACATGGCCGGGATATTCGGAGCCACCACAGAGACAACGTCTCCCGGAATGATGCCTAACGAACAAATCGAGGACGCCATTTTCAAGCATCTGCGATAGGTTTGAGACCATGTGTAGGAGATGGAGTTGTAAACGATGGAAGGGCAATCAGCGTAGACTGTGGCGGCTCTCTCAAGGAAGCCAATCGGCGTCAGAGGGCTGGAATTCGCAGGGCTGGGATTCAGTTGATCCATGAATATCTGGTTGCCGTCCGCTGAATCTGGAGATGGAGACGTTGGACTTGGATACTACCATAGTATTCTGATCTTCATAAGAGTATTGAGATTCGTCTTGTCATTTAATTAGGTGCAAAGTTCAATGAATATTATTTATTCATTACTAGCTATTATGCACAAGTGGTGTGTACATTTTTTAAATAATTATATAAAGATTTAAATGAAATTTGATAAATTATTGGAGGAATTATTTGAATTATTGTAATTAAAAAAACAAAAATTTTTGTTGAAATTAAAAAAAATAAAAATAAAAATATAATATTGATATCACATAAGAGTAAAATTGGAAGAGACAAAAATAGAATAATGCACTATTTTTGTCTTTATTATATCGATTCTTAATAAAAGTAATAGATTTTATTTTATTTTATTTTATTATACATAGGTATATGTTGTAATAATTGTACATATATTAATATGATCAATTTTTTAAAAAATAATCAATTATACTTCATTAAACACGTTTTTTGTTAATATCATTTGAAGTTAATAAATTTAGTTTTACTAGTTTTTTAAGTGAACTATAATTTACATGCCTCAAACGATCCTCTGGTGAACAGCACTATTTTACCAAGTACCGAATCACTCATTCATAACAATATTTACCATGTTTATTCGAGGCTACCTCGTTTCAATATTCTTTAACGAAATGATTTGGAGTTGTGGTTGCTAAATTAATAGATTTTAAATCAATTTGATTGCTTCGATTTTATTTATGTTAGGTGAATTTTAAAATCATCAATTGGTAATCCATATAAATGCAATGATAATTACGATGAATTTGAAATAATGGTGACAATTTCCTCATAACTCGACGGAGAATCCGATAATCGACTCGAATGAAGGAGGATATGGAGATGATTTTTTACCCGATTAAATAAATGAATAACGAGTATGGAGAATTTTGGATATGAGGATGAAGGCGGATCTTAAATAATCTTGATCATAGTCGATACGAATACTCCACTAAATTAATTATTATATATATATATATGATTTTTCGGTTACGATGTCAATTATAATATGTTTTTTAAAAATGATATTAGTTGTATGAGATGAAGAAAATTATTAGTATAGAGTCGATGTTATTTTTGTTAAATAATGATGTTATGATAAATTTTTTTTAAAATTTTGTTATTTTTCTATAATGTTTAATTTGTTAATTTTTATGTTTTTTTCTTTATTGTTCTCAATAATTTAGTAGATATCCATACCTTACTCGCAATAATTCAAATGCGAAAAAAACGAAATTATATGTGATCATATGATATTTGGGTAGAAAATGACTAATATTCAGTCTTCCAAAGAATATGGGAATAATGACGGATGACAAAAAAAAATACTCAAATCCAATTCATTGTCCTCCCTAATTTGAAATACGCCCTAGTTGTATTTCATTTAAAATCGGAAATTTACATATCTTCTAAAGTAAATTAGACACACATGATTTTTCTAAGTGCATAAAAAATATTATGTTATGTATTGTATGTCTTAAGACACTGCCTGAAGGGAGACATCGATATTATTTTAATATTGATCATATCCTATTTGTATATTAATCTAATACTATTATAAATATATGAGTTTGAAATGTGAGCTTACTATTTTACCCTTTTATTTGTTTTACAATTTATCATGTTCATGAGGTTATTTAAGTCATTTTCTATGTTGATTTAATATAGTCATTAATAATGTACTTAACTCAAACAATATAATTATAATTTTGATTTTATTTTCAAATTCAATTTAATTTTACTTTTAAAATTAATTACTTTAATATTTACATTGACATTAAATTCATAGAAAATC